>NW_027496661.1:0-69480 GCF_021521415.1 Bidens hawaiensis
AGCCCGTAACTAGGATAGACGAGTCAGGAGTACCCAGTGTCACTATGGACTGGGTGCTAAAATCTAATTAATCCCGCACTTTATGCAGGAGCAGCTAAGGAGGAATATCATCAGACCTTGGTATGTTGATAGTGGCTGTTCTAGGCACATGACAGGAGACATTTTCTAGCTACACGACATTCAAACTTTTAATGGTGGGTATGTGTCCTTTGTGGGTGGAGAAAATGGGAAGATCACACAGAAGGGTACTATAAGTAACAGTGTTCTGAAATTTGAGAATGTTAATTTTGTTCCAGCGCTGAAGCATAGTTTGTTGAGCGTGTCACAAATCTGTGATAAAGGGTTTTCAACTCACTTTACTAAAAGGGAGTATCTGATTTTGAAACCGGGTATCATTATACCTGAAGACTGGATTCTTGTTCGATCACAAAGAAAAGATAATGCTTACGTGATCGACATGAACAAAAATGTTCCTGATGAAATAACCTATTTGTTCTCAAAAGTGTCTGAACATAATGCAATGCTTTGGCATCATCGTCTGGGTCATGCTAATATGAAAAATCTGAATCGGCTTGCTAAAAATGATTTGGTACGTGGATTACCCGTTAAAAATTTTTTTACCATTGAAAAATGTGTGGCCTATGCTCTGGGCAAGCATCATCGAAAATCTCACAAGCCAAAACTGATTAATACCATCTCATCAGTTTTTCAGCTATTGCATATGGATCTTTTTGGTCCAGTTCATGGCTTAAGTCTTTTTCGCAGCTCTTATTGTTTGGTTATCACTGATGATTACTCACGTTTTACTTGGGTATTTTTCTTGTCAAATAAGAGTGAAACTGCAGAGCTGATCAAGAGGTTCGTGGTGCTGATGAAAAATCAGCTGAAGCTGAAAGGAATTCATTGTGACAATGGTACGGAGTTCAATAATGCTTCATTGAATTATTTTTGTTCAGCAAAGGGGGTGCTTCGTCAGTACAGCTCAGCTCGGACACCACAACAGAATGGTGTGGCTGAAAGGAGAAACAGGACTCTTGTCGAGGCAGCAAGGACCATGCTGTGTGATTCTAAATTGCCTCTGTTCTTCTGGGCTGAAGCCATCAACACGGCGTGTTATGTTCAGAATCGGGTGATAATCAACAAATCAAAAATGAAAACTCCGTATGAGATCGTTTATGGTCATAAGCCTACTGTTGCACACTTCAGAGCCTTTGGTTATTCGTTTACTTTACTGAATCTTGAGTCTACTCCGAAGTTTGGTGCCAAAGCTGATGAATGTTACTTTGTTGGGTATGCTGGTCACACCACATACAGAATCTATAATAAGTCAACTAAACAGATTCTTGAATCTTATGATGTTCGTTGGCTGGAAGAAAACGAGACTGATGCACGTGTTGGTCCGGACTGGCTGTTCGACTACAATGAACTCTTCAAGCCATTCAATGTAGTTCCGGTCATCAACACAGAAACTTCAGGTGGTGCCACTACAGATACTGAGAGAGAAGGTTCACATGCAGTATCTCACATATCTCCTCTGTTGGATGATGATGTCGCAGAACCACTTGATGACAAACCACCTGTGTCCGTCAGCCAATCGAAAGAAGTTACAGAAACCGTGCATACTGCAAACTCTTCAGTAAATGATTCAGCAGTTGAGGGGGAGAGTCATATTCGTCAAATCTTTGGGAGCACTTTGTTTCCCGATGTCATTCTAAATGAATACGTTGCCAGCACTTCGTACTCACATAGTATGGCAGCTTCTGGATGGAAGAATCCACTCACTGATGTCGGTGAAAATCTATCTAACTTATCTCCTGTTGGAGATGTTCCCGAACAGCCAATTCCAACAAGAACCCAATGAAATCATCCTATTGAGAATGTTATCGGCTCTCTTGAAGCAGGTGTGTCCACCAGAAGTCAGACAGGACACATAAACAATTGTTTGTTTTCTTGCTTCATCTCTCAGATTGAGCCAAAGTCGGTGGAAATGGCTCTTCAAGAACCAAGTTGGGTGAATGCCATGCACGAAGAGTTGAATCAGTTCGATAAACTGAATGTATGGAAGTTAGTTGAACTGCCAGAGGGAAAGAAAGCACTAGATACAAGATGGGTTTTCCGAAACAAGCAAGATGACATGGGAGTTATTGTTAGAAACAAGGCACGGTTAGTTGTTCGTGGTTTTCGTCAGGTTGAAGGGCTAGATTACACCGAAGTCTATGCTCCTGTAGCTAGACTTGAAGCTTTTCGGATTTTTCATGGGATTCACGGTATATCAGATGGATGTTAAGACCACGTTTTTGTATGGTGAAGTTAAGGAAGAGATTTACGTGGATCAGCCACCGGGGTTTGTAGACCCTAAGAATCTTAATCATGTCTACAAGTTGGATAAAGCACTATATGGTCTTCACCAAGCCCTTCGGGCATGGTATGCTACGTTGACGGCACATCTTCTGGGACATGGTTATGAAAGGGGAACCATTGATCAAACTTTGTTACTTAAAACAGTCGGGAAAGATTTGATTCTGGTGCAGATTTATGTGGATGACATTATTTTCGGTTCCACCAGTGCTGCGCTGTGTTCAGAGTTTGAAGAGTAATGAAGAAGAGGTTCGAGATGAGCTCGTTGGGGGAGATGACAACATTTCTAGGTTTGCAGGTTCGTTAGAGCTCGACGGGAATTTTGCTGCATCAAGGAAAGTACGTTGAAGATATGCTTGCAAAATTTGAATTTAAAGATTCCAAGAGTGCCGCCACTCCAATGGCAGAAAGGCCTCTTCTGACATCTGATCTTGAAGGGAGTCCCATAGATCAAACGTACTATCGATTTTGCAGTCTGTCAATGTGCTCGCTTCCAGGCTAATCCTAAACTCTCTCATTTAATTGCTGTTAAACGTATATTTAGATATCTGAAGGGACAACCGAAGTTAGGTACTTGGTATCCCAAAAACTCAGAATTTGATCTTTATGCTTTTGCTGATAGCAATTATGGTGGAGATGACATTGACATGAAATCCACATCTACAGGATGCCAGTTTCTAGGAGATCGTCTCATTTCATGGCAGTGCAAGAAACAACAAACGGTGTCCACTTCGACTGCCGAGGTGGAGTATGTTGCTGCGTCAGCTTGCTGTTCACAGGTTATCTGGATGCAACATCAATTGCTGGATTACGGTTTAGAATTTCTTAACACTCCCATATTTTGTGATAATGATGCTGCTATTGCAATTGTTAAAAATCTCGTTCAGCATTCCAAAACCAAGCACATTGACATCAAGGTCCATTTTATTCGTGACTGTTACGACCGGAAATTGACTCAACTTGAACAGGTCCACACTGATAATAATGTGGTGGACCTATTTACAAAACCGGTCGGAGTATTTTTGAGGTGTAAATTGTGTACATCAATTTTTTTTCGTGTCATAATTTATGTACAAATTTAGGGGGGAGAAAAGGAAAAATACAAAAAGAGTGTGTGTGTCTAATTTAAAAAAAATAAAAATAAAAATTTTGTTCCTTTGCTTAAAATCATGCCGGCTACTCAAGTTCAACGGACATATTTCATATGTTTGGTCACGTCATCAATGTTTGACTCTAGGGATACCCATTAACCTTAGGACTGAAAGTGACCGGGGCGACTAAACATTCCTAAAAAAAAAAAAATTGGTTTTGATTTAACTATTAATATGGTCTTGGGCCTCCATGATGCATACGGGTCGGGCCTTGAGCTTTGTCTTGAACTTGTATGCGTAAAAGGCTCATTGGATGTTTGTGATTAGTGTTGATCATTGGATGTTTGTTAAGATGATTGGTATCAAAAACTTGATGTGTGTCTAATAACCCTATAATAATGACCCTCACAACTAAGCTTTAATATTAAAACGAAAATCCTAAAACCACACACAACCGGCAAGTGTACCGATCGCAAGTAGTATAGACTTAGGAAATCAGAGTATCGAACACGTGGACACGTCAGAACGCTAAAGATCACTAACCCTAGACAAGACCTACCTTAAAATAATATTATATTGATTTTTGATTTCTTTTAACTTAACTGAACTAACTTGATTAACTAACAAAACTTACCAAAAATAGAAAACTTAACGGAAAACTAACTGAGTTGACTTCGGATGGAGAAAAACGTCTACCTAGGTCTGAATCAAATTGTAGGCCTAACAAGCTAATGGATTGGATGACTTCAAGACACCGGTCCCTAAAGATGACACGACTAAGGATCGCTCGGGCTCACTGGATTACCTCTCGGTCTCACTCAACAAGCTTAAACTACTCAAAATCGGCTAAAACGACCAAACCGGGAAATAATTGCTAACGTGTTCTAATGAAGGATCACCTCTCGGTCTCACCAACACTCGAACCTAATGGTAATGAATACTACACAACCAAGGATAGAGGAACAATTCAACTTAAACCAAAATAGATCAACTACTCGCTCAAAACACCTAAACCTGACAAGAAACGAACTCGCTCTCGCGCAATCCTTATTCTAGCATGCAAAGGTTGGTGCGTCGGTACAACGCACCAACCAATTCAGCCCCTAAACCTGACACCAGCTTGGGGACACTTGGTTTGATGTCGGTACAACGCGCAATTTCGTTCATTGAGTAGTTGGTGCGTCGTACTTGCGAGTTACCGACCCATTTGACTCGTGTAGCGTCGTGTGGACTTGTTGGCTGTGATTTTATCATGTTGGGTCCACACGGGGCTGAGTCGAATGTTAATGGCCTAAACGACTCTTAAACGCGCGTATTGGTATCACCTAGTGCTTTCGGGGGTAATTTGAGAATTCTTTATTCCCGGGAGTACCTAAGGGTCGATTTGGTGAATGTGAGACCTCGGGGGTTGTTGTGAGTAAGTTTGATGAGGTCGAGGGTTTAGGTAACTCGGACCATGTTAGAACGTCTCGTAGGATAAACGAGTCATCTTGATGTCATTAGTATTGATTGAATGTAAACCGACAGGTGTTTGAGTTTTGGGATTTCTTAGGGATTCTCTAGCTCGTGGTGAATCCGCGTCTTGTGTCGGGTGAGTTCATGATGCCCCTTTTCACTCTTTTCAAGTTTTGGGCTAGCATGCACACCTAAGCGATTTTGCTTGATGAAATGTTTTAAACTATTTTGCATAGGCTTGCTAGTATTGGTAGGCCTTGGAATGTTATAGAATGTGTGTATGTATATATATTATTGTATGGCCAATATTTGACGAATGTTGTAGTCGTTATAGACTACGGAATGTTACGTATGCCTACTTCGTGTTTGCATGCGTTGAATGGAATGTTACGTGTTGGGGTTGTACGTTTTCTCGGCCCTGAATGTTATTATTGAATGTTATATATATATATATAGGAATGCACGTATAGAGATGTTCATACGTAAGGATGATTATTTATTAAATGTGATGACCTAACTGATGTATTTCCGTTTACAGTTTTAAAACCGTTGGAATGATTATTAAGACTTTTGTTACTTATTTAAAACTTGAACTCACTCAGCTTAAGCTGACTTTGTGTGCATGTTAGTGTGAGTTTCAGGTTAAGAAGAGGATGTCTTACTGCTTGGACGTGCACGAAGCTACTTGGGCGGTGAAGGGCATACGGGATTTGATGACTTTACTATTAAACATTTCCTTTTAAAATTTTTTAAATTAACGATAATTAAGTTGGTTTTGGGCAAAATTCCCGGGTTTTGGGAACATATTTTATTTTTTACGTTTTCCGCTGAATTTTTCTCTGAAATTGGTTGCTTAATGGAACGATTGATTTTTTTCTTTTTTTTTAGTTTAAATATTTTATAAGTGTTTTGTATGATTACCAACTGTGGGGTTCCCGGGGTTCGGGGCCTTACAATTTTCTAAAGACTGGATAGGTAAATTTTGTTTAGTTTAAGTTTTATTCTAGTCTTCCATTTTTTTTAATTTGGTTTTTTACCTCATGTTTCCTCGTGTCGAAACAAATGTCTTAAGAAATCAATTTTCCATAAATCGGGATTTGTTTTGATGATTGCAAAATGTCATGGACCATTTATTTGGGCCAAGGTTTGTAATCTGGGTTCATTTGTTGGTCTATGAGGGTTCTCGGTCCATGAAGTTTGGCATATAAATGGATCTTCTAATTAAAATTATTATTCTCAAAACCGCCTCTTTCTGAAGAAAACTCATCTGGCCGAAAACCCTAATACCTTGCATTAAAATCAAGACAGTTTGCACTGAAGTTCTTTGTGTGCGAGTACAGGTATGATGTTGATCGAGGATGTAGCTTGTCACCACTGTGATAATTTTTGTAGGATTGGTTGAGATGAGATGTTAATTGATCCGATAATGATATTAATCGGTTTGGTCGTCAATTTTGATTGAGACCATTGTGATGGTCTTGAGAGATTAGTGTAGGTTCCATGGTGGATTGGAGATTTTGGTCATTTGGAAGGGATGACACGGGGTTCTAGGCGGAATTCAAAAAGTTTTTTTTCGTTGGCGGTTTGACCGAAAAACTCATGGTTAACCAAATGGTTCTCAGTTGACTTTGGTTGACTGAGATCTCCTGTCCCTGACCGAAAACCCCATACTTTAACCGAAATCTCTTTACATGGACAGAAATCAGCAAATTTGGACAAAACAATTATCAAATTACATTACTAAATCTCGCTTGAGAAATTAAAATTGATGTTCTTGAACCCATGATTGTTATTCGAGTTGTGAAAACATTCACTAATTTAGCTCGTTTGTTGCATAAATGGCTGATCAAGCTCCTTTGAAGTTCGTTGACACTCACAATATAGCTGGATACTTGTTTGATCCCCCTCCAGCACATAAGGAGTTCAAGTCCATGATCGTTGGCCTCAATACTTGCAGGATGTCCCACCTTGCGAGAAAGTCGTGTCATTTGCAAGAGAATGATCACGGACTTCTGGAATAATGCATCAATCAACCAGCGAGGACCAGGTGGAGTTGTGTGTATTGATTCCAAAATACAGAAACAGCCGGTCGTCATCACAGAGGCTATTACACGAGAAGTGCTCTTATTTGGAGATCAACCTGATTACCTAACAGAGTATTCAATCCTACCCTCCTGCAGTCAAGAAGTTGTTTCACCCGTACTGGAGATTTCTGATACACACATTCTTTACGTGTGTGTCGGGACGAAAAGGAGGTTCGGATGAGATTTCCCACACGCAGATGTCAGCTATTGTTGCTCTGATCATGGATTGGAATTACAATTATTCCAAGTTCGTCTTTGATGAGATGATGAGCAATCTGAAGGGAAAGAAGAAAGAGATGTTTCTTATGTATCCTTGATTTCTACAGATGATTTTTGATTCACATTACACTGATCTTGTTAAATCTGTTGAGACACTGGATATGAAGTCACTGGGACCTAACACCTTTGGGTTGATGAAGCAATCAAGAAAAGGAGCAAAGGTCGTCTATCAAGGCATTGATGGGCTAATTAAGTTCGGCCACTTTGCTGAAATAGAGAATGTCCCGGTGACAGCTCAGGTTGCTGAAGAGCATGTGGCTCCAGTTCAGAGGCGTACTGCCGTTCTTGAAATTATTTCAGATGATGAAGATGAGGAGACTCCCGTACAACAATTGGAGTCTGAACACCGTATAACGGAGACTGCTCCGCCTGCTGAACAGTTACTAGAGTTTGAGAAGTTTAAAGAATTACTTCAGTAAACTGCTTTGAAGCCTCCTCAGACAGTTGCTGAAAACCAAGATGAAGATATGCCAGAAGATTCAGATGCTGATCTAGTTCCACGAAAAAGAAGGAAAAGAGATCCAAGATCAGGCGTTCTGATTCATGAATCTGCAACACCAACAACAATCCAACAACAACCACAAGAGTCAGCAGTTCCTGAGATTCACGTTGACTTCACTCAATCAACTGCTGAGTTTCAGACCCAGGAACAGATATTTGATGATATGGCACAAGAGTTTGATTTTGAGGCCGATATTCCACATGTTGATATTCCATCTGGATCATCCGACCCCGCCAATCAGGGTTAGTCAAGCTCCAGTGTTTCTGAGAAGGTTGCCGATATTTTTGCTATGCAGGAACAATTTTTTTAGAATAAGGGAAAGGGGATTGCATAAGAAGTTGAACCAATAGACGTTCAAGCTTTGCAGCATCTAGTGTTTGAGCTCGAACAAGATTCGGTTGTCAAAGATGTCCGTATTCAAGAACTTGAAGCCAGTAACTCTGCTAAAGATTCTAAGATTAAAGAGCTTGAGTCTGGTATAGGATAACTAACTACTATATATCTTGATCTTAAACAAAAACTTGTTCAGAAATTTGGAGATGATTTCAAGAGTGGTGCTGATGTCACTTCAACAATTCCCAATACAGATCAAGGTGACATTTCTGGTGGTCATTCTGTTGAAAACATAGATGAATCCGAGACATTGAACCAATACATGTCTGCACCTCCAATTACAAATGTGAGATTGGATCTACTCCAAAAGAAGATTATGATTATGAAGAACTCAAATCAGAATGTTGAATCCTCCGATCATCCCGATAGATTTGTTATTACTTTTAACAAG
Organism: Bidens hawaiensis; assembly: GCF_021521415.1. Taxonomy (NCBI): domain Eukaryota; kingdom Viridiplantae; phylum Streptophyta; class Magnoliopsida; order Asterales; family Asteraceae; genus Bidens; species Bidens hawaiensis. The sequence goes on from NW_027496661.1 coordinate 8,554, forward strand.
GGTTTTTCAGATAAATATGGTGATTGTTCTGGAGTTATGTCATGGGGATTTGATGCTGAGAAGAACATGTGGTGGGTTAAACGAAGATCTGGGAACACCGAATACTACAAGCGAATGAAAGATTTTGGGTCTTGGACAAAAGTGGATCTTAGTGACCTCATCAATGCATCATTCCACAATCCAACCAATGATAAGAGAGGAACTGATTTCTAGAATTTTCTCAGAAACCAGGTGGATAGAGGCTTTCCGAAGATGACCACTGCCGAATCATTTTTGAAAAAGGCCAAAGGTGTAAAAGATCCCAAGACGGGAAAAACTATGATAAACGTGATGTGGCCTGCAACAAAGAAGGCTACTCATATTCCTGTACCTGATGCAATACCTGATGGAACCTTGGAGAATATGAGATTCTGGACGTTTGATAGTATGTCTGGTACTGTTATCATACGGTTGCAGAAAGGTGAGGGGTAATACAGATTTGTCGATCCAAGGGATTTTCTCAAGCTTGGAGAACTAGATATCAAGACTCTCAGCAAATTTCAAATCATTGCTGATCCACTCAATGAAGCCGCTGCAAAAGAATACACAAGGATGGTGGCTTCTATTATCAGAACTTGTTATTGGGCAGGCGGCCTAAAGGATGCTGATGTTGAAATTATGGAGTATGATTAAACAACTAAGCTACAAACCAAGGGGGAGATTGTTGGGTCTATACTTGATGGTTTGCACTTAGTTAATTCCGATTTCATGTTTTGTATGTAAGCGGAGAACCTTATGGTTCTCGGTGGGCTTTGGGCTTTTGTTGGGCTGGTATGTTGGCTACCCTATTTATAGATATCTTGTGTAGGGTTTAGTAGTTGAACGTATGTGTGATTTTGGCCGTCTAGTATCATAGATACATTAGACGAGTTTTGTAAACATTGTGCTTAAGCACCCGACGTTAATCATAACGTGCGTTTTGAAGCAATATTTTGTGTTCTTTATACTTACTCTTGTATCATCTTGTGGTGGATTTCCGCACCAACATTAAGATCAGTTGATATCATATTGAAAGATCCTCCCCGGGACTTACAATTAGGTCAACAACCAAACCGCCCTTTCATTTTCAAAGGCTGAGCCTACCAGCACATCGATTACTGAGTCTAAACCGTTTGGTTGCCATACATTATGTGCGGGTCTAATGGGCACTGTTCTTATTTATTATATATATATATTTTTTGAAAACACAAAGAATTTATAAAATAACCACTACTCGGTAATAATATCATTTCCTGTTTAACGTAGAGAAAACAAATTTCAATAGACTATTTTTTCAATTTTTTTTTTAATTTTCTACAACTAAGTAAAATAAACCCCATCCCCACACTTAGAACGAAATCGTCCTCAATGAGAACAAGGAAAAGAAATAAAAATAAAATAAAAATAAAACAGAAATAAAAATATAATACACAAGAATAAAACAAAGAACGGGTTACTCCCCTGGTTTGTGTGTAGAATTTTCAACAGCTGAGTAGTAACCAAGCGACCGTATAGCATTTCATTTGCGGCCGCAACCTCGGGAAAACCAGTTCCAAAACGCCATCGTAGCTACCATGCGCATAATATAGCCTGCAAAACTCAACTCCTCGCATGTAGTGGGGTAGAAAACGGAGAACAAAAACATAAGGAAATAAACATATTTTTGTGTTTTGGGTTTTTATAATTTTCTTTTTAAAGAAACACCCCTTAAATCAACCGGTTTGAATGGAGATTGAGTACGAGCGGTCTCATCTTGGAACATCCTGAAATAGACAAAAACAAATAAAACAGATAGCACACACAAATAACAGAAATACAAACTCTACAACTCTGGCAGTCTCCCGAGTGATGCATCCAACGCGTCTACATCTCGGAGAGTGAGTCAAGGTAGAATACCTCGACCGTCTGATCAGCCGTCGGCTCGCCAATGTAGTGCTTCAGTCTATGACCGTTCACCTTAAACTTCCCGCTTTTATCCTCTATCTCAATAGTACCATACGGGAAAACCTCACTGACCGTGAACGGTCCCGACCATCGGTATTTCAACTTTCCCGGGAATAACCTCAACCGGAAATTATACAATAAGACCAAATCCCCACACTTGAACTGCTTGTTCCGCTTCAACTTCCTATCGTGCAGTTCCTTCGTCCGCTCTTTATACCTAAACGACTGTGCGTAGGCGTGATCTCTCAGCTCCTCTAACTCGTGCAACTGGTGGAAACGAGTGCTCTCTGCGGCGAACATATCAAAATTGACCCTCTGTAGGGCCCACAAAGCACGGTGCTCTAACTCAACAGACAGGTGGCAGGCCTTCCCATAAATCATCCGAAACGGTGTGGAACCGGTCGGAGTTTTGTAGGTTGTACGGAAGGCCCACAACGCATCATCCAATTTGTCGGACCAATCTCGATGATTCTAACCAACCGTTTTCTCAAGAATACGTTTGATCCCCCGATTACTCACTTCTACCTGCCCACTAGTCTGTGGGTGGTAGGTGGTCGCAAGCTGATGGGTGACCCCATAACGTCGCAACACCTTCTCCATCTGCACATAGTAGAAGTGAGTACCTCTATCACTGATCAACGCCTTCGGGACACCGAAACAAGCAAAAAGGCTCTTGAGAAAACGGAGTACAACTCGGGCATCATTCATGGGCAAGGCCTTGGCCTCAACCCACTTCGAAACATAATCAACCGCCACGAGTATGTACTTGTTCCCACGCGAAGATGGAAATGGTCCCATGAAATCAATGCCCCACACATCGAAAACCTCACAAACCTGAATAGCATTCTAGGGCATTTCATTTCGCGACGAAATGTTGCCGACACGCTGGCAACGATCACAACTCCTAACAAACGCATACGCATCCTTAAAAATCGAAGGCCAATAAAAACCACAATCAAAGACCTTCTTCGCTGTCAAACTCACACCGTGCTGACTTCCTGCTGGTCCAACATGGCAATGGCTCAGAATCTGCCATCCCTCTTTAACGTCAACACACCTCCTGATCAACTGGTCAGCACCTATACGAAAGAGATACGGGTCGTTCCACAAGTAAAACTTAATATCAGCAAAGAATTTCTTGTTTTGCTGGTAAGACATCTTCGAGTAGTACCCGTCCACAAGATAGTTCACGAAGTCCACAAACCATGGAAAACCCTCATCCTGAGATGAAACAAACATGAGACTTTCTGTCGGAAAGTGGTCATTAATCCTGACCCCCGGCTCTTCTAACTCAGCTCCCTCAAGACGCGAAAGATGATCGGCCGCCACATTCTCGGCCCCCTTTTTATCACGGATTTCAATATCAAACTCTTGAAGCAACAGGATCCATCGAATAAGGCGTGGCTTAGCATCCTGTTTGCTAAAGAGATAACGAATGGCAGAATGATCCGTGTACAAAATCGTCTTGGACAGAACAAGATAGGACCTGAATTTATCAAATGCAAACACTACAGCTAAAAGCTCTTTCTCGGTGGTGGTGTAACTCTCTTGTGCACTATTCAAGGTCCGGCTAGCATAGTAAATCAGATGGAAGTGTGTATTTTTCCGCTGTCCAATAATCGCTCCTACTGCGAAGTCTCTCGCATCACACATCAACTCAAAGGGAAACGACCAGTCGAGAGCAATCATGATCGGGGCGTTAACGAGTTTATCTATTAAAAGATCAAACGCCTCGATACACTGCTCAGAAAACAAAAATGGGGCATCCTTCTCTAGAAGTTTGGTCATGGGTCTCGCGATCTTAGAAAAATTTTTGATAAACCAACGGTAGAACCCGGCCTGACCCAAGAAACTCCGGATGGATCTCACAGAAGTGGGTGGGGGAAGATTATAAATGGTCTCGACCTTCGCTCGGTCGACCTCTATCCCCGCACTCAAAATACGATGCCCCAAAACGAGGCTCTCGCATACCATGAAGTGACACTTCTCCCAGTTAAGGACTAGGTTGGTGTCAATGCATCGGGCCAACATCCTCTCAAGGTTGGAGAGACACTGATCGAAAGAGCTCCCAAACACAGAAAAATCGTCCATGAACACCTCCATGGAGTCGTCAATCATGTCATGAAATATAGCCACCATGCACCTCTGAAATGTGGCTGGAGCGTTACACAGTCTGAACGGCATACGTCTATAGGCAAACGTGACGTATGGGCAGGTAAACGTGGTTTTCTCCTGGTCATCGGGAGCAATTGGAATCTGAAAGTACCCGGAGAAACATCCAAGAAGCAGTAGTACTGCTGACCTGCTAAACGCTCCAACATCTAATCGATGAAAAGTAAAGGAAAGTGGTCTTTCCTCGTGGCATCATTCAGTCTGCGGTAATCAATGCAGACTCTCCAACCGGTCACAGTCCTAGTGGGAATGAGCTCGTTCCTCTCATTGGTGACGACAGTCATGCCACCCTTTTTAGGAACCACTTGGACTGGACTAACCCAAGAACTATCAGAAATGGGGAAGATGATCCCCGCATCAAGGAGTTTGATAATCTCTTTCTTCACGACCTTCTGAATCTTCGGATTAAGCCGCCACTGTGGCTGAACGACAGATCTGAAATTATCCTCCATGAGGATTTTATGAGTGCAGAACGAAGGGTTGATGCCCTTAATGTCAATAATCTTCCATGCAATGGCCTCCTTGTGCTCTCAAAGCACCCTCAACAATCTCTCTCTCTCAACCTCCGTCAAAGCAGATGCAATAATAACCGGCAACTTCCTCTCCTCGTCCAAAAATGCATACTCCAAATGGGTGGGCAAATCCTTAAGCTCTAAGGTAGGAGGGGCTCTCGACAGAAGGTCGGTCCATCGAATCGTTTCGTACGATCTCAGTAGACACTTCAGACTCAGGGGTATGTGACTCGGTGTCATCTTCCATTGACTGATCGGTCATGGCAACCATCTCAATCTCCGGAAGGTCTCTATCGAGAATCTGAGTGTCGGAGGCAGATCCTCCATAGATCTCACTGAAAAACTCCCCAACATGCTCCATGATGGTATCGATAAAGTACAAGGAGTCATCAACAGACTTGGGGTGTTTAAGTGAATGTCGAACGTCAAAGGTGACGTTCTCATCCCCAACTCTCAAGATCAACTTACCCTCGCAGACGTCGATCAATGCCAGTGCAGTGGCAAAGAACGGTCGGCCTAAGATAAGCGGTACGCTGTCATCATCATTCATGTCCAGAATGACAAAGTCCAACGGGAAAATGAACTTGTCGACACGAACAAGCATGTTCTCGACCACCCCTCGAGGGTATTTCACAGAACGATCAGCAAGCTGGATACTCATCCTGGTAGGCCTCGGTTCTCCTAAACCCAGTTTGCGATACACGGAATACGGCATGAGATTAATACTGGCGCCAGGATTTGCTAATGCATGAATCACTGTATCATCACTCAAGATGCAAGGAATCGTGAAACTCCCTGGATCGGCCATCTTCTCTGGTAACTTCCTCTGTAAGACAGCAGAACAGCTAGCACTCAAAGGGATGGAAGCTACCTCAGCTAACTTCTCCTTATTCGAAAGAATATCCTTAAGGAACTTCGCGTGTTTAGGCATCTGAGTCAGTGCCTCAAGGAATGGAATGTTAAGGTGAATCTGCTTCAAAAGATCAAGGGATTTTGAGTTCTCCTCCTCATCTATATCTCTACGGAGTCTCCCGGGATATGGCACTCTAGGTTTGTAGACTCTCGATGGCTCAATCGGTAGCTGCTGTCTCTCGGCCTGTGCTGAACTCCCTGGGATGCTAATCTGATGCACCTGGGCCAGTGGAGACTCCATCTGAATCTCCTCATCCACCTGCTCCTCTACAACTACTGGAGGTTCCTCGATGACTGCTCCTCTAGACCTCTGCTGAATCTCGGGCTCATCTCATGCCCCTGCACCGCTCCTCGTCGTCACAGCTTTCGCGAATCCTTTCGGGTTCTGCTCGGTGTTACTCGGTAGCGTACCCTGCGGCCTCTCGTTCAATCGACTGACTATCTCTCCCATCTGCCGCTCGAGACTCTGAATTGACGCTCCCTAATTCCTCATGAACTGCTCGTGCTCGCGAAACTTCTCCTGGGTCTCTTTATGTCGGGAATCCTCTCGTGTCATGAGCTGTAACAACATCTGCGTCTGCTGCGCCATCATCTCCTCTAAAGTGGGCTTCTTCTCCCCACTGCTCGCTCCCTCACCGGCATCCTGGAATAAACTCTGGCACTGCTGAAAACTGGACTGATTACCGCCCCTCCAGTTGGAATTCTGATGGCCTCTCCATCCCGAATTATAAGAATTGAAAGAATTTGGATTTCGGTTTGGATTTCCTATAAAGTCTACGGCCCCCTCCTGCGAAACTGGGCACTGAGCGGTATCATGCCCTCTTCTGCATATCTCGCACAGCTTCCTCTTCGTCTGCAAGTCCTTCACAATCTTCGCCAACGCCTCGACCTGTGCCGTCAGTGCGGTGATCGTATCCACCGAATGCATGCCTCGTGATATGGAATCGACAGTCTTAGCTCCTCTGGCGGGTGGTCTCTGGTATCCACTCATAGCTAACCCATTAAACAAAGCGATACACTCATCCGGGTCCTTCATCGTCAACAGATTTCCTCCCCGTGTCGAGCATATTTTGCGTCGCGTATGTCACTCCATTATAAAACTTCTCGACAACCGCCCAATCCTGTAAGCAGTGGTTCAGGCACAACGCTAAAAGATTTTTAAAACGCTCCCATGCCTCGTAGAAACTCTCAGTGTCCTCCATCTAAAAAAAATGAATCTGGTTACGCAGACGAGCAGCCTTAGCCGGAGGATCGTATTTCTAAAGAAATTGGGTCTGCATGGCAGCCCAAGTAGCTATAGAGCCCTGTGAGAGGGTCTCGATCCACAAACTCGCACGATCAACGAATGAGAACGAAAAAACGCGGAGTTTCATGGCGTCTTCGGATACGCCAGCAAGACGGAAAGTGTCGCAGATACGCGCGATACGATTGAGATGATGATACGGGTTTTTGTGAAGTAACCCGTAGAACTGAGCAGAACGAGAAATGGTATTCAGAATGTTCGACGAAATCTGCCAGTTCGCGTTAACTCCAATGGCGGGTGGTGCGATGCTGGATCTCGCGCCAGCATTGGCCGGTCGGGCCCGGTCTGCAACTGTCCTCCTCGGTGGTGGATTGTCGCCCATGATCCTATCCCTATCATCAAAGTCGGAAAATGTAGGAGAAGAGGATAAACTACCAACGGATGATGAAGTCGATGATGGTGAAACGGTGCGACGTCTCTCACAAAACTCTCTCTCAGGCTTGGGAAATGCTTCAGTGTCAGGTGGTCCACGAGATCGAGTCTATCGCAAACAACTATACAAATCAATAAAAGAAGCCAAACTATCCTAATAAATAAAAAAAAACAAATATAATTACAAGTAGCACAAAAGGTAAGTCCTAACTCGGATTGCTCTCAAAACGCCAAAAACGTGTTACCCGGCAACGCCGCTAAAAACTTGATGTGCGTCGGATAAGTCTAATAGAATGACCCTCACAACTAAGCTTTAAATATAAAATGAAAATCCTAAAACCACACACAACCGGCAAGTGTACCGATCGCAAGTAGTATAGACCTAGGAAGTCCAAGTATCGAACACGAGGACACATAAGAACGCTAATGATCACTAACCCTAGACAAGACCTACCTAAGAATAATATTTAATTGATTTTTGATTTCTTTTAACTTAACTGGACTAACTAGACTGACTGAAAAAAGTTACCTAAAATAGAAAACTTAACGACAAACTAACTGTGTTAACTTTGGATGGAGAAAAACGTCTACCTAGGTCTGAATCAAACTGTAACTAGACTGACTGAAAAAAGTTACCTAAAATAGAAAACTTAACGACAAACTAACTGTGTTAACTTTGGATGGAGAAAAACGTCTACCTAGGTCTGAATCAAACTGTAGGCCTAACAAGCTAATGGATTGAATAACATCAAGACACCGGTCCCTAAAGATGACACGACTAAGGATCGCTCAGGCTCACTGGATCACCTCTCGGTCTCACTCAATAAACCCTAATTACTCTTAATCAGCTAAAACGACCAAACCGGGAAACAATTGTTAATGTGTTCTAATGTTGACTCACCTCTTGGTCTCACCAACACTCGACCCTAATGGAAATGAATACTACACAACCAAGGATAGAGGAACAATTCAACTTAAACCAAAATAGATCAACTAGTCGCTCAAAACACCTAAACCTGACAAGAAACGAACTCGCTCTCACACAATTCTTAGTCTAGCATGCAAAGGCAATAAGACAACCCTAACTTCTTATCACCTCTCGGCCTCTAAGAAGGTGTCTAACCGCTGTACTTTAACCACAAATTCATGCAACAAAACCCTACGGTTGTTCCTACCGCAAAAAACCCTAAACACAAAGTCTAGAATAAAACAAGCACCGATCAATCAATACAAAACTAATCAACCAACGCAAGAGGTTTAAGCAATGAATTACCAAAATTTCCAGCCCTTAAACACAACCTATTTCATGTCTAAATCAAACTTTACAAAAACAATTAAAGTCTATTAATCAAACAATCCATAAAACTCATCAAACACTAACAATAATCATCATTCCTTGGTAGAACCAACAAGTTTAGCCTCTAATCATATTTGGACAGCCATGAATACTTAATAAAAACATCTCATAAACCATACCAATCATCTTAACAATCATGCAATGATCAACAAATATCACAAACAAGTCAATCTCTCAAGCAATTGCAAAACTACTAATCAATTGAACAAGAAAATCAAAGTGTATGAACAATGAAATAGATGAAAGGATATGGATGATTCCGGGCTGCTCTTGGCTGTAAAAACTGATGAGAAATGTCACCAATACTTCGGTTCTTGCCTTCTTCTTCTTCCCTAGCCGCCACCACCTTTTTTTCCCTAGCTTTTCTTTTCTTTTTTTTGTCCTTGGCTGCTGTCACAGTTCCGATCGGAACTTAGGGTATGCCTAAGGGTTTTTATTATTTTTGTTATCTCTTGATTAGTGTAAGACATGGGCTTGTATAACATGTAATCAGGCCGGGCCTTGAGTTGTTTCTTGAAATCTCATGCGTATAAGGCTCGTAAACTGCTTAAGAAACTCGGTTTCTTCATTCTTTCACCCATAACCTACAAGATAAAAATTAATATGTAAAACCTATAAAAAACAAGTTAAAATACATAAAATATAATATAATATGTAGGTAAAAGGCACGGAAAATACGTGTGTTTCAGACTACTAATAATGAGGCTGAATATGAAGCCTATATAGCTGGTTTACAACTAGCTAAGGACATGAAGGTTAGGTATCTTCAAATTTATGTTGATTCTTTGTTATAAGATAACCATTTTAATGGCTCTTATGCAATGAATGCAGAAAGCTTAGAAAAATATTTAGAAATAGTTAAGCAATTAGCTATGTGTTTCGAAACATTTGATATAAAACAAGTACCAAGAGAAGAAAACACTAAAGCAGATGCCTTGGCAAATTTAGCATCAGCTCTCAAGATACCTGATGACATCAAGATACCCATTGTGCATATCTTGACTCCAGCAACGAAGGAAAACCACGAAGTCATGGAGACTTCAAAACTCGAAGACAATTCGATATCTTGGACCCGTCCTTTAATACAGGATAACGAGATTCCAGAAGGAGAAAATCCCAGAGCTTTCCGAATGAAGGTAACCCAGTATCTTATCCTAGACGATATTTTGTATAGAAAATCACTTGCATGTCTATACTTGAGATGCTTGGAATATCAAGAAGCACAAGAAGTTCTCAAGGATATACATGAAGGTGATTGTGGAAACCACACTGGGGGCAGAGCCTTAGTATCTAAAATACTAAGGACAGGTTACTTCTGGCCAACAATGAAGAAAGATGCAATGAATTTCTCCAAGAAGTGTGATGCTTGCCACAGACATAGCAACATATTGCATCAACCAGCTGAACCACTACATCCTGTGATATCCCCGTGGCCACTTATGAAATGGGGAATGGATATTGTGGGCAAGTTGCCCAAGGCTCCTGGTGGAAAAGTCTTTATGCTGGCTATTACAGATTACTTCTCCAAATGGATTGAAGTAGAAGCGTTTGTCCAACTTAAAGAGAAGGATGTGATCTCATTTATCAAACACAATATCCTGACAAGATTCGGTATCCTGGCGGAGATCATTTGTGATAATGGTTCACAATTCATTGGTAGTAGGACAACCAACTTTTGTGAAAGTTTGAATCAAGATGGTGACTTCAACTCCAGTACACCCTCAAGCCAACGGTCAAGCAGAGTCAAGTAACAAGATCATCATTAACAATTTGAAAAAGAAATTGGGGTACAAGAAGGGAAAATGGGCCGAAGAACTACCATTTGTTCTTTGGGCTGATAGAACTACTTCAAAAAATGCAAAGGGACAAACACCTTTCTCTTTGGTGTTTGGGGCCAAAGCTGTTATCCCTACAGAAATGGTGATCCCCACAGCAAGAACCAGCATCCAAGATACTGAATTCAACAACCAAAGCCTTACTGAAGACTTGGATACTACTGATGAGCTCAGAGATCTTGCCAAAATTAGAATGGCAGCATACCAGCAAAGAATAGCCAAATCCTACAACAAGAATATCAGAATTTGAAGATTCCAAGTAGGAGATATGGTGTTAAGAAAGGCATTTCAGAATACCACTAATCCAACAGATGGAAAGCTAGCTCCAAAGTGGGAAGGTCCTTACTTGATTGATTCAGAAGTAGGAAAAGGAGCCTACAGGTTAGTCACTATGGAAGGTGTTCCTATACCAATAGCTTGGAATGCTATCCATATTAAGACATTTTTTTTCTAGTATCCTTAACTAGTATGTTCATATCCTCAACATTTCAGGACAAAGGTATGTTCCCTTATTTATTTTTACATTATTATTATATATTTAAACTTTTTTATATCCTTATCAAGTTTACTGACTTAAGCATCGGAGGGATGTTAGCCAGGCTAACACCCACCTCTCATCAAGAGTTTAGTGTTCTGCAGTTATCCTAAGGATACGTTATCTTGACAACAGTTAGAGGCTGATCACCTCCCACACGAACAAGATATCCTTGATATCTTCTAAGATTTAAAGGTCTTCACCTTTCTAACGCCGCCTGGAGCGCACGAACAAGATATCCTTGATATCTTCTAAGGTTTAAAGGTCTTCACCTTTTTAACGCCGCCTGAAGCGCACGATGATTCAGATATAGTTCGAGGCAGGCTGACCAGACCAGCTGATAATCCGTTTGTTGTTGGATATATACTGAATCCTTAAGATAGGTGGTAGACGTGTCACACATATGGTTTATAAAATTTTTATGTTATCTAAGGTTTATAACATTTTCATGTTATCTAAAGATTTGGCATTTTCATGTCCACACATTTGGGACTTTCCCCAATTTTATCTAAGGTTTAGACATCTTCATGTCTCTCAAGTAAAGGCCTTGTCGCCAGCAAAGAGGCTTTATCGCCAGTAAAAAGGCTTTATCGCCAGAATTATCTCACTTTGTCTTATCAGGTCGAAGATCGAGCAAGTCTCCAAGTGTAAAGATGTTACTAAGTTGTTTTTAAAATTCCAAAGGCATAGCATGTAACAAGATCAACAATTGGGGATATCACATGTAAGCTTGTTAGATTTATAAATCTACCGATAAAGGTACTCTTTACACTCAGTTTTATTTGTATTTCAAAGATATGATCTTTTGGTTTGATTGTGACAACTTACACAAGGCATAAGGATATGTTATCCTTAAGATATTTTATACATGATAAGTCTTAATACATGTTTTCTAAAATTGTATAATCTTTGAGATATTTTATGTTCAGGATACATTATCCTTGAGATGTTTTATTAAAAGTCCTAAAGATAAATTTTATGAAGATATAATCTTTAAAACATACAAGAAGTGTATTTTCAGGATACGTTATCCTCGAGAAATTTTATTTCAAAAAATTGAAAATATGTCACAAACATATCAAAGCTTATTCTAATAAGACATACAGAACACAATACTTAAAGCCAAAAGGTTATTTTATTACTAACGATAAGTGCAAATAAACAAAAAGACAATGTCGTGGCTTCCTCTTCAACAAACGAAAGATCCCTCCACCCAGGCATCATCACAGTTATGTTCAGGAAAACATAGGCTTTGTCTTGAAACTCAAGATCCCTCCACCTATGTTTCCTTATTGTCAGTTATCCTAAGCATAATTGTTTAAAGACGGAAAAGTAAATTGTTCAACAAACTGCTACAACCCATCACAAACCAACAAACACATAAACCCTAAAAAATTGGGCTCAAGCCTTTTCTTTACCGCTATCATCGCCCAATTGCGCCTCCTCACCAACCGCCTTCACCGCATCCTTGATCGCCACCTCCACAGCCTCCTCCGCTGCCTTATCCGCTCCACTCGGACCAGCCTCCTCCACATTCTCACCATTGAGCTGAGCCAAGACTCTCTCCCAAGCAGCCACATCCCAGAAAGGAGTATCGACACCAGCATCCTTAGCCTCCTTGGCCATCTTGAGACAAGATTGGAAGACTGAGATCACCACGGATTTCTTGGCTCCATCAGCAACCTCTTGAATCCGCATTAGACCACTTGCCTCTTGGTGAACCCACTCACTCCTAGCCAGTGCGAGTTCCTGCTTCAGGTTGTCATTCTCCTTGTTCTTCTTGTCGAGAATATTGGTCTTAACAGTCCCAATCTTCAACATCTCGGCAATGCGAGTGTTGTCCTCGAGGAGCTCATGATGGAGATCGTTAAATTTGGAGGATAACAATCCTAGCCCCTGCTCAAATCAACATATCCTCAGCATATATTATCTACAGGATATAAGGATAAAATATGAAGACATACTTGGTTGAACTCAAGATCACATGTCAGAGAGGAGTCGGAGGTATCCTGGGTCTTCCTATTTTTTGAACCCTTGACACGACTAATTTCGGGTTTAGGATTGGGAACAGGAGCGGCTTCTTTCTTCCTGGTGCTACGGGTAGAGACCATGCTGTCAATGTCATCCAGAGAAAAAACTGAAGCGGATTTACCTATGAATATACAGGTTAGTATCCCTAATCCTTAAATTTTCCAACTAATATATCAATATTACTTACCAGGCATAACGGAGCTTGCTGATGGCGATGGTTCTTGGAGGCTTGACTGAAAATAAAACGTCATTTCCTCCTCGTCAATAAGAAAGAAAGAACTGAGCTTGGTCTTAGTCTCTTTGGTGGGAGGGGAAATCTTAAAGAACTTCAAAGCTGCAAAATAGCAAAGACAAAACATATTAGTTACAAAGATATCGGCATACATCTCAAGATAATGTATCCTACTTTTGGTAACCCAAAGATACAGAAGATTGTCAGGATGAGGAAGAGAATCTCTCCTGACAAAGAAGAACTGTTTCTTCCATTGATCGTTGTTTTGGGTGTTTCTCGAAACAAGTGGGGTACGACTGGATCTGGTTTTGAGAAGGTATCTTGAGGAAACATGGCTGCGAAGGTCATACACAGAAGCAAGTTCAGAAAGGGTGAAGTCAAGGTCATGTTTGGCGATTAATCTTTCCAAAACAAACAAAGTCCTCCAAACCATGGGCATGGTTTGGACAAAACTAAGACCATTTCTAGTAAAGAACTCGGTGGTAAACGCCGAAAATGGGTAAGAAAAACCGATCTTGAATGGCAAATACAGAAAAAAAAATCCAGGTCTCGGAAACAAGATCGGATAAGACAGCTGGATCGAAGGGTCGGAAAACAGTTCCCGGAGGGAAACAACCTCAGGATTGTAGGCTCACGATATCATTGTTATTAAAAGTGCATATCTCACCCACAGGGCTGGCAAGAAGATTTTGTGATATGAAATCTTCAATACCGGAAGCACGAAGCTTTAGGGCCATGATTTCGTGAAGATAAAGAAGAGAAAGAAGAAATTACATGGATAAAGGGAACGATGGATGAAAGTGTTATTTATCTGGGTAGTTATAGGGGCAATCTAGGGTTTAGCGAATTACCAGGATGCGTGAAACCTGCAGCGAGATCCATCACACATGCAAGAATTCAAAATTCAAAAATTTTACAGCTGTAATCCATATCCACAACTGTTAAATTTGGGGACAATTGTTAAGGCTCGGATTTTCGGTATCCTCAGCCAGTAGTATGTTCAGGATAACTTCAAGATATGGTATCCTCCGAGGTAACAGGTATCCTAAATATATTATGTAAATTAACAATTTGTTCGCTATTTTCCTTGTTTAAACAGGTCAAAGGACGTTGCCATGATCTCCTGGAGACTCGGACTTGAAGTTATTAGCGCGTGATTAAAAAGGAAACATGGGAATTAACGGCTAACTGGAAGGAGTTCAATCATTTCCATATTTATAGGAATTCTGTTAGCTTTATTTTTTGTAATAAATAGAGCCGAACTCAGATCATAACACACACTTTTTCTAGCACACGAGACTTACTAGTACTCGCATTCTATAACACGATTCGACTAGCTCCACCACTTGTAACCACTTTTTTTATTAATAAACCGGTGGTGATAGTTTTCACCGCCCGGGGTTTTTTCTTGTTATCCTCAGGATAACGATTTTTTCCTCGCAACAAATCTCTGTGTTCTAGCAAGTTTTACATTCATTTCAAGCAAGCACCAAGTCCCGTTTACTAATTTTGTTGTAAAATAGCATTTGTTAATTTTTGACCAAAACAATATGGTTTCGAACTCTTGGATTTGCTTTCCTTTTTTGCCGTTTAAAATTGGCTTCACCTACCCTTTTCCAGCTTTTACCACTGATTTCATTAGGAAGACCGGCCTTAGTTTTATCAAAACGATGCCCATGGTTCGGAGAACCTTGCATGTGTTTGAAAGGTTGATTACTGATCACTCTCTAGACTTTACCCTTTCAGAACTGGCCTTTGTGTACGACTTTCGAAGCCGTGGTTCTTCCCGATACCTTCTTAATACCAAGTCCGATCAAACCCCTCCCATTCTGAGGAATACTCAGAATAACGACCAATGGAAAAAACAGTTTTTCTTTGTCAAAAGGGATTCTCATCCAGATTTCGGAACCCTTCCTTATCTTTGGGTTAGGATACGTTATCCTGAGACAGTATGCTGAAATGTATCAAACTAATAAGTTTTTGTCTTCTTATCCTTTTCTTGCAGCTTTGAAGTTCTTCGAGATTGCTCCCCCAGGCAGACAAACAAGAAACAAGGTAAGCTCGTTCTATCTTATAGACGAGGAAGAAAGGACCTTCCTTTTCCAATCAAGCTTTCAAGATCCATCCCGCTTGGAGGAGTCTGATATGTCTGGTAAGAAACAACTATTTATTAGTCATAAAGATTAAGGGTTTAGGTATAATAACATGTGTTCTCATAGGTAAGTTCGTTGTAGATTTTGGCCTTAAAGATATTGATAGTATGGTGTCAACCCGTAGTACCGTCAAGAAGGAAAGCACTCCCAGTTCCCTGCCCAGGCCTGAGAGTAGCCGTACCAAAAGCTTAAAGAAGAGGAAGAACCAAGAAACCTCTAACTCCACCCCCATGCATGACATCGACTTCCAAGAGACCATGAGCAAGACACAACATGTATGTGTTTTTATTTTATCTTATCCTTGTATCCTCATATCCTGGAAATAAGTTATGCTGAGGATTGTTTATTTTGACAGGGTCTTGAGCACCTCTCTTCCAGGTTTGCTGTTATGAGCCAGGAACTCTTTGAATCTAACACCCGCGTCGCTGAGATGCTGAAGATTAGGACCTCCAAGACCAGCCTTCTTGAGAAGAAAAACAAAGAGCTCGAAGATATGAAGCAGGAGCTCACGTTGGCTAGGAAGGAGCTGGTCCACCAGGAGGCGGATAGCTTGGTGAGGATCCAGGAGGTTATAGAGGGGGCTAAGAAGTCATCTGCGATTTCAATATTCCAATCCTGGCTGAGGATGGCTAAGGAGGCTAAAGATGCTGGCCTGGATACTCCCTTCTGGGATGTGGCAGCTTGGGAGAAGATTGTGGCAGAGCTAAGCGAGGAGAATGTGTAAGAGCCGGGGCCGAGCACAGTGGACAAAGTGGCTGACGAGGCGGTGAAGACGGTGTCTGGCGAAGTGGCGAAGGTGGTGACCAGTGAGGATCAACAGGGCGATGATGGTGATAAAGACAAGGCCTGAGCCCCATTTTTATGAATGTTTGTTTGTGTTTGTGATGGTGGTTTGTGGTGGTAGTATGTTGAACAATTTTATTTCCTGTTTTGAACAATGATGCTTAGGATAATATGGAAACATGGGTGGAGGGATCTTGAGTTTCAAGACGAAGCCTATGTTATCCTGAACTTTGACAATCCAACAATTCCTTGGTGGAAGGGTTTTCCATTTGTTGAGAACGAAACCGGGGCACTGTTCTTAACTTCCTGCACTTTTGTTAGTAGTAATATAATCTTTTGGCTTTACATCGTGTTTCATTTGTGTGACATCCTAGATAGATTATCAAGACATGTTTTAGAATATGTTAAACAAAATATATCCAAGAAATATTTTTAAGACTTGAGTTTTGAAACAAAATATTTTAGAGATAATACACCTAGAAAACATATCTCTAGAACTTATTATACTTAGAAAAATATCTTAAGGATAACATATCCAGAAAACATACATCTTTAAAACTTATCATGTTTCAGAATAAAATATCTCAAAGATAATATATCTTTAAAACTTCTATAGATGAGAGTTGTCACAATTAAGCCCAAAGATCGTATCTTGAAAATAAAATATAGAGTAAAGTTAGGTGTAAAGGAGTACCTTTGTAGTAGATACTTATAGATTTAGCAGGCTTACACATGATGTCCCCAAGAGTTGATTCTTTTTGCACTATGCTTTTGGAATTTGTACTCTTCGAGCTAAAAATAATTAAATAGCACTTTTCCACTTAGCGACTTGGCAATTCTTTGATATATCAAAACCAAGTTAGACAAATCGGGCGATAAAGCCTGTTTAGGATAAAATCCTTGTACTTGTGACAAGGCCTTTACTAGGGTAAACCCATTATGCTGGCGACAAGGTCTTTTCTTTAGAGACATGCTGTCACACCCCGCCTTCGAGCCTAGGCATGTGACTCACAGTTGGTACCATTTGTGTCAATTTATCAAAGTTTATAGCGGAAAATGTTAATTTAAAATATTTACTTTCATAACAAAGGGAATTAAATACCCTTGTTTGTTTTACAAAATTACTTGTTTAAAAACAAGTTTAATATATGCTTCACTACAAAATTAGCCTGGATACTCCCTTCCACTGGCATATCCACCTTTAAACCTTACTCTTGATTACCTTAAAATAGTTAAAAAAAATACGTCAGCTATATGTTGGTGAACACGCTGACTCAATAAAAGGTTTTCACAATTCGTTATGACACAACACCAATAGCATTCAACGACAAAGTGGGTCTCAATCCCATCTCATCAGAACAAAACATACGCACAAACCACATAATCGGACTTCACTCGCCATAGAGACAGTCACTTGCCTCATGGTCAGAATCTCTGTAGTGTGCCCACTACAGTACATATATGCAAGGATCTAGACACATGTGTATTTTAGCCTAAGTGTTTAGTACTACCTTGTATCAAAACGTTTTAGAGGAGTTGAACCAACCCTCATGTAAATATTTTCATAACTCTTTACATATGGATAACAGTCCATAGTTTACAAGAGTAAATATCTTTCAAAATGACGATACATAGACACATTCACGTCGAAATCTAGTTATGTAATCCCTTAAGGATTAATTATTATTTTGAGCTATCCTGTATAAATCACCTGTCATTTTCTCAAAAGGTCTACTACAAGAAAACTAATTATTAAATAAGTTAATCAAATGAGCAAATTAAGTAATAGTATTGGAAGGAATACTCAATAACCACTTGAGGGTCGGTCCTGACAGTGTCGAGCCGAAACCTTTGCATAAGCAAGCTTCTTTGATGTCGACGGGAATGGGGTTGATCTCCATCCTTTCCCTATGTTGGGCTACGTGTTCCTTAGGATCCGTAGTTCCGTCATACAACTTAATGCTAGGAATGTGGAATCTTTTAGGGATCTCCACGTTGCATATGGGCTAGGTGAATCTGGATAACTTGTGACTCCCTGAGGGAGCCTCCGCTATTGGGTGTATTATCCCAGGAATACCAGAGATCATGTCCTTCATCTTTTGCAACTCCCTTGCTACTTCGGGGAACATCCCCGTATCCTACACAGGTACACAGTTAGTGTATAAATTTGCATTAAATAAATTGTTACCAAGATCATGGCTAGGCATCTGGTATCCTGAGCTCTGACTGCTTGCAGCTCCAGCGAAAGTAGCCTCAGGATAAGGTGGTGCTTGCATAGGGATGTCATCCCCCACATGTACTTCCGAGGATACTATGGGAGATCCCGACGAGAATAAGCCAGCTGGGATGGTTGAATGAGGCGGCATGTTGATGGAATCTAGCCTCATAAGTCTGGATAGCTCCAAGGATACTGGAGAATAATTACCCCATTATCCTGACTGTTGTTGAGATGAAGCCCTGGCCCGCTAGTTTCTTGCTCGAGGATCCGTGATTTTGAAGGATAGATGATCCTGGAGAATCAAAATCAAGGGCTCTTGGCATGACCGAAGTAGTCTCCTGCCATGGCTTCTTTTAGATCCCTTCAATCTCCTTGAATAGCTTCAGGTTTCTTGCTGCTCCATATAAGTTTTTACCTGTTTCATCAAAGTAAGAATATCATTGTTAGAAATAACCGGATCTACCCATGTAGAGGTTCCCGAGTATGTTGGAAGTTCTCCTCTAGGCTGAGTGTTCTTCTTCAGAATTGGCGGAGGACCAGGGTTAACAGTTGAAGCAGTGCTGAACACTGGAGCAAAGATGAAACTGGTTTTTTTGTTATGAATACATGATGAAGGGATGAAAGTGATTGCAAATGAAGTAAATGGTTTTGAAAGATTGAAGCACCGATTGCCCCACGGTGGGCACCAAATTGTTTTGAGTAAAAATCAACAAGTGCAATTTCGTAACCAAATTAGTAAGTGAGGTATGGTGCTTGATTGAAATGAACGTAGAAATGCAATAACACAAGGATTTGTTGCGAGGAAAAAACCCGTTATCCTGAGGATAACAAGAAAAAAATCTCAGGCGGTGAAAACTATCACTACCAGTTTGTTAATAATCGAAAAAGGTTACAAGTGTTGCAGCTTTTTTCTTTGGATCGTGTTACAAAGTGTTGATATAGCTAGTGTGAGAGTTGTTTGTGTTTTGATCCAGATAAGAGCTCTATTTATACAAAATAAAGGCTAACAATCCTAAAAAACATGAAAAACTTCTAAATTAGCCGTTGTCTTCCATTTAGCACGTTTTTGAAGTAGTTGCTGAGTGGTCCGAGTCTTCAGGAGATCATGTGAACGTTATAAGACCTGTTAAACATCAAAGAAAGGCGGTTGAACCGTTAATACAATAATATATTAAGGATACCTGTTACTTTGGAGGATACTATATCCTGAAGTTATCCTAATTATATCGCTTGCTTAGGATACCAAAAATTTGATGCCTAACACCCATTACTCATCTTCTACCTCCAAACACACTCTCTGTACACACAAAAACACTCTCTTCCTTCCATATTTCATTCAACATTCAAGATTAAGGAAGGTTGATTCTTATTCAAGCAACAAAGAAACCCGTCAAGATTCATGTGACGTCCAAGATCCAAACCTAAGCAAGTTCTAGAAAGGCATGTCTTAGATTAAAGATTAAGGTTTTGATGTTGGTTTATGGCAAGATTCAAAGACTAAGACGAATCGGGTCTTGTTAAGCAAGAAAAGTGTAAACTTTGTAGTAAGAAAGTTACATGGGTTTAGTCGGTATGAACAAATGATGTTCAGGCCGTATCGAGCAAGGAAATGGATTTGTTATAACCCGAAACTTGCTCTAACATTAAAACGGGTGTAACGAGACGTGAAAAGTGGCAAAATGGAAGAACGTGGATCGTGTCGAGCTGGAACCGGACGAGCCAAATGGACCATTCAACTAGAATAGTTTTGAGCTGGGTGTTTTCGAGCCAGAAACCCCCTCCCCCCCCCCCCCCCCCCCCCCCGCGTTCGTTAAGGGTTTTGTTAACTTAGAAGTTCATGGTAGTTAGAACCAGATGATTGATACTTGTAATTGTTAAACAGTTACCCGTGCTCAGCTGAAAATAGGGGTGACCATAAACTCTGAAAGGAACAGACTCCAGGTGAGTTCTAGCCTTATTTCTCTTACAAAATGTTTTCGGGACTATGTGCATACTTGTAAGACTAGAAATATATGAATATATATATATAATATAAAGAATGTGATAATTATGGCAAGACTGAAATAATGATTTGTAAGACTAGAAAAAAATATATATTATCACATGTGCTTATTATATGAAGAATGTGAATAATGATTGCAAGAAAGAAAGAATGTTTGTAAGAACGTGTATGTCTTTAATTACTTAATTAAATGGGATTGTAAAAGTCAAATGTAAGAGTCAGGGTGACAGAACCTTCTAATACCTGGGCAAGAATATAGTGGCCGACTCTATGATATCAGTGCAAGAGGCCGGGCGGCTGACCCTTATAATATATGTGCAAGAGGTTGAGAGATAGACCTTTATAATATCTATGCAAGAGGTCGGGTGGCAGTCCCTTATAACATCTGTGCAAGAATGTAAGAATAATTATATGTCATATAAGAAAGTGTAAGAATAACGCAAGAAAGTACAAAGTAATATTTGTACGAATATGAAAGAGTCTGTAAGAATAAATATATGTATATGAAAGAATAAAATAATGTGTATGTAAGATAAATGTGCAAGACTAATCTATACTTGTTAAACTAGAACTCACTGAGCGTAGCTAACTTTTAGTATGCACGCAGGTGAGTAGGATGAGACAGGTTTCTTGAGGAGGGACACATAGCATTCAATGGGAGGCTGGCATCGGAAGATGGAAGAATCATGTGTCGTTTTATTTATTTTTGAGACTATTGTTATGTTGTTTTGAGACAACTACCTTGTGGTTTGTAAGAAATGGTTGACTTTTATATTTCCCAAAAGTTTTAATTAACTCTGATTCTAGAACTGTGTTTATGAGTAAATCCAACACCGAATGTAAGGCTGCCGGGACCGTAACCTTACACATATTCACGTTCAAATTCATTATCGACATCTTCCACCACACCTTCAACGAATTGTGGTGGATTATTAACCTTGTTATCATAAATCTTACCATAAACACAGTTCTAGAATTACCTTGTTGACGTTGACATGCTTTGAAACTTTGAACTTGGGTCAAAGATAATTAATGACTGGAAAATTAATGTTGACGTCAACATGTCTTATAGTGTGGCTAACCGAACACGACTTTTAAAAACAAAAAGATTTTTAGTATTTTTTAGGATTTTAATTTTACTATAGTGTTTTTACAAAAAGTTGTTCTTTTCTAATATAGAATCCAAAAAATGTGACCCGGCCATGTGGGAATTTGGCTCGCCCGTGTCGACGTTCTGACCAAAAAGGGTAAAAATGAAGAAATTTTGACCCGACCGTGTGAATATGTGGCCCAGCCGGGTCGACAGTCTGTCCAAAAAAAATTCTTTTATTTTATTTCTTTTTAAATTTTTATTTGGTGTTATAGATGCTTGTCAATAGATTTAACTCGTTTAACAAAACGAATTATGGAGATAATGATTTTTGCCTTGCATGCTTCTATACGTTTTAAGAATCTTGAAGATTATAGTTGAGTCTTTGAAGAAAACGAGTCATCCCAAGCTTAGGACGAACTGAAGTTGCTCAAATCAGGTGCTCTCATTTCCATGCTTTGTATTGTCATTCTAGATAACTCATTGCTTTGTTAAAAAGTCTTTTGTGTGGCCATTGCATCCGGCTTTTAAATTAATATATTCAATCAAATTTTAATCCCCTCCTCGTTAATGTTCTCTTAAAAGCTAAATTTTTAACATTGAGGACAATGTTAACCTCAAGTGTGGGGATGAGAGGAAAATTGAAAATTTTTATTGCCTTATATTAGCTTGAATGCGCACAAAAGCCGGAAGTATAAATTGTTAATTACTGTTATTAATGCCAAGTAAAAGGTCTTTGGTCATGGTCAGTTTTTTAAGCTTCTCGGAAGAATTCTCATCAAATGTTTTTCAAAAGGGAAAATAAGAGTGGTCGTTTAGATGGGGATAATGATTCATGGGGACGTGTACATATGTTTCACATCGGCAGCCCATTTCGTTTCATGGGTGTGTGAGATTTCCTTATATATAATACACATATAATATATAGATATATACACATGTCATATGAGTGCTATAAAGAGGGTAACCAGTATGTTTATGATATCTAAAACTTATTTGTCATATGCATGTCAAGGTCTCAATACCACCACCTGTATGAAGAAATAGGATTGTAAAAACCCACATATAATGGCATTTACATAAAAAAAATACAAAAATTACTCCCTACCCTACATTATCCTCTAGAAGCCAAATTTGTACATTTTCCCTTTCATTTGTTAAAGCCACATTACAAATCATGTTATCGTTGACCTTTTATTTTAAACCCCGTGGATGCAATCCGGCATAATAGAATTATATATAATCAGTTTGTTGAGCATAGTACACAATGTACGTATGTCTCGGGTTAGTTGTTTCTATATATTGATGTCAATAATCTTTAAAAAAAATAGAAAAAAATGAAAAAAAAAGAAGAAAAAGAAGTTGGAAAAACAGAAAAACTCAAAAAGAATCAACGTTTAAGTCAGTAAGTTTGTTTGTGTGTTTGAATAAAGTGGGTTTCATCCACCATAAGTCCCTAAATACTTCCTATTCCATACCCGAACCTAAGCCACAACAAAACCCTTAGGGTCTGTTTCGTATGAGGTAATGGAATGGACGAATGAATGGAATGAACGTGGTAATGGAATGGACGAATTAATGGAATGGTTTATTACCATTCCAATGAGATGTTTGGTTACCAAATGGGAATGAAATTAATGATTACTTTGTGTTGTTTGGTAGGTAGGAAAAAAAAGAAAAATAAAATTAAAATAGTAGTGAGTGGCAGTGGTGGTGGGAGGTGGGTGGCGATCGTGACATTGGTGGGCGGTGATGGTAGTCGGTGGTGGCGGCTGGTGGTGGGTGACGGGAGATATGGTAGTTGGAGGTGGGTGGTGATGGTGGTTTGGGGGTGGGTGGTGGCAGTAACTGTGGAGGGTGGCAGTAACAGTGGAGGTGGCAGGCAGTGGTGATAGTGGCGGTGGTGGCGACGGTGGTGGGTGGCGGTGACGATGGGTAGTGGGTGGCGGGTGGTGGTGGTGAGGGGCGGGGGCGAGTGTTGATTGTGGCGGCGGGCGGGTGGAGGTGGTGGGCGCCTGGCACTGATAGCGATGGTTGGTGGCGGTAACGGTGGCGGTGGAAGGCAATGGTGGTGGTTGGTGGCGGCGGCGGCGGTGGTGGTTGGTGAAGCTGATGTAGGGTGAAAGAGGGAATGGAATGAAAAAAAACATGGGTTATGGATGGAATGAAATTGGGGTGTTTTAGAGGGAATTGAATATACTAGGTAATGAGTCATTCCATTCCTTTGGTCAACCAAACACACTTTTCTTCATTCTCTCACAATGGAGCATTCCGTTCCGCCCTCCATTCCTGCGTACCAAACGCTACCTTAGTCTTAGTCTTTATATAACTGGTGGTTAATGGATGGAGATATGACTGGCTTGCAAACTAATTACTTTATGTTCATACTTAGTATAGAGGGAAGAGAGATATTAGCCCACTTTTTGCTAGTCCAGATATTAAACCGAGAGGAGAGATATATTTGTGAGGGTTGTGATCATATGTGCCTTAACCGGAAACAAAGTACACTTGTTTGGGCGATTCCATTGTTTTTAAATGCATCATTAAATTTGTTTGATGGATTATCAATCTTGAAAGTGTCAGTCTTGAGAATTCGATATAACCTTATACCTTACTAGTATTAATGATGATAATTGATGAACCATCGATCGAGGTGAATGTGTTGCATACGAGTTTGCTTGAAGGCAAGCAAATGATAAGTGTGGGGATGTGATGGTCGGATGTATTTCATGTATTTAAATAGTTTATTTTATAGTTTTTATTTAGTTTTTAGTTAAGATTGTGGAACTTCAAGTATGTTTTCATATTTTGTAGGTCTCGAGTGATAACAAGCTGAAATGATTATATTGGATACAAAATAAGTTTTAAGTTGGGCCAGCGATGGAAAACAAGAACAGTTTAAGAGGCCCACAAAAAAAATGAATTTTGATCTCCTAGTGCCATAAACAATTTGTTAAAGAGTCTTTGACTCAAAAATCATGAAGAAAAAGAAAAAATAAAAAAATTTATATATAGAAAAAAAACGGCAACAACATGAATGAAAAATTAATGACCTTTAATTTTCTTTTGATTTTTGAAACCAGTGTTTTGAAAAGTTAAAAACCCAAATCATTGAGTAGATTCATCAGAAAAAAGAAAGCTTTTCAAAACCCAAATCATTAAGTAGATTCATCAGAAAAGAGAAAGCAAAATAGATTTTCCAATTTTGGTTATTCTGAGTTAAGATTCATAAATTCAAATTCAATTAAAACACCGAATTGATTTCCGTTCGGATAAGTACCCAAATTCGAATTCGTTATTCGATTTTAATGATTTACGAATTTGATTAAATTCGAGTAATGAATACTTTATCATATACATATACCGATTACGATTATAATACAACTTATTTTTGTACAATTAAAACTTTTTAATATACATACTTTTAGTTATAACGATAGATATAAATCTAATATTTGTCTTATATTTTCACTTCCACAAAACTTACTTTTTACTTTCTTTAATAGGTTATTTCATTATCAATTGATCATGACCCCTTAGTAAGTACACAATAATATTTTTAAACCGAATGTAAACAACCCTAACCTGAAAAAAAAAGAATAAAGAAGAGAATTCATTATTAAAATAAAAAGTTTGATAGAATATAAACTACCCACAATTAAAACAAAGAATTCCCTACACATCAATAAAACTACTAAACTTAATACTAAAATATACAAAACGAAAGCATAAACTGTTAGAATAATTGAATCAAGAATACGATATTTTGTGAGAACTTCTCACGACTCCTTTCAATATTATTAAAATCTAAAACCATACATTACAATTAACCCTAGACTTTCTATTTATACAAATAAAAACTTGAAACCCAAATCTAATCCTACAATAACTCAAACTCAAATAAACTAATTAGAATTAACCAAAATTTTCACTTAACCAATTCAACTTTATTTTAAGTTCGTTTCAGGATTAACTTCCAATACAAACTATTTTTGGTGTTCTTGATCATCCTTGTTTGTATCCTTTTTCACATCTGCCATTTCTTCATCAGCCACGGAAACAAACTTTTTCCAATACCAGTGTTCCTTCCAAATTCCGACCATCTCTTCAATCGGAATTCCCTTCGTCTCTGGCAAGAAAAAGTAAATAACAACGGTCATCACAACGACCCAAACCATAAAGAATATAAACAGCCCAAACCTGAAATAAAAAAAACATGCAAATTATTATACACACATGTAAAAGATCATAAATTTACGTAAATATATATAGATCATAAATTAATATGTTTTACCTTAAATAACACAACAATTGGAGGAAGATTTGTGCAATGAAGAAGGTGAATAGCATGTTAACTGAAACAGTAACGCTCTGTGCGGCTGATCGGATCTCAAGTGGAAAGATTTCGCTAGGCACGAGCCAACCCAACGGCCCCCAAGACCATGCAAACCCGGCAATGGATATGCAAATGGCTATAACTACGAGCGCCGAATACCATTTCTCAAGCTCCCCCGGGTTACCATTAATCCCAAACTTGAAACCAATAGCGATCGTGATCACAGCCTAAAAAATAATTAATAGGAAGATTAATATCACAAGTGCTTAGGAAAACAACAGTTTTATATAAAACCTAAGCTGCATTATAATTTTGATCATTTAAAATAATTATTCTTTACCTGACAAACTAGCATTTGAATGCCACCTTCAAAAAACCAAAACCTTCTTCCAAATTTATCGACCAAGAGGAGCGAAACGATGGTTGCTATCATGTTAACCGCCCCAGTGATGAGTGCGGAAAGGAGCGACGCGTTGTCTCCAAACCCCATGGTTTTAAACGAAACCGGAGCGTAGAACATGAACACGTTCATGCCAGTAAGCTGCTGGAAGAACGGAATAACAACCGCAAAGATCACTTGCGGTCTGTATTTACGGTTAAGAAGATTGAGCCATGGGCTTTGAATCTGTTTAGACTCTTTGCTTGCTTCAACAAGATCGTTGAATTCTTCATCTACATTATCAACACCGCGGATTTTGAGTAATCTTTGTTTGGCTTCTTGAAGCTTTCCACGTTGAATAAGGGAGTTTGGAGTATCCGCGAGTGTTAAAGTCCCGATGATGAAGATTATAGCGGGGACGATAGCACCACCCAAGCTCAAACGCCAGCCCCAGCCGCCCTTGATCTAGGCAAACCCGTAGTTTACGGCATTCGCAACTAGAATACCAACCGTGATCGAGAGTTGAAACAGCACGTTGCATGCACCACGCCACTTGTACGGAGCAACCTCGGAAAGATATAGAGGTACCGACTATAAAACACAATAACACATGCATACATATATTATTCATCAAGATCAAATTAATAATTGTTTTTTTTTAACGATCAGCAAACATAGAATGCCTAGGTACTCCATACATATATTATTCATCAAGATCAAATTAATAATTAATGAAGATATATAAGGGGGTGTTTGGTACAGAGAATGGAAAAGGAGAGAAAATAGAAATGGAAATGGAATTGTAGAGAAAGAGAATTGGTATGGAGAATGAGAATCATTTCTCTTGTTTGGTACATGAGAAAATAAACAGAGAACTCTACCATACCCAACCCCACCTCCACCCAACCTGACACCACTCACCACCGTAGCCCCACCACCACAGCCCCACCACCACCAGCCCCACCACCACAGCCCCACACCACCAGCACCACCACCACAGCCCTTTCTTCAACCACAGCCCACCACCACCGGCTGCCGCCACCAAATCCCCTTCTTCTACCACAGTACACAAGAAATTAAAAAGATTCAAATTTTTGGAACATAAGATATAGAAAAAGGAGGCTCAGATCTGTCATCACTGCCTCTTTGGAGATTTTGTGGTGGTGGTTGTGGTGGCGATGATGATGATGATAATCAGAAGCCACCTGCGACCACCGCCGATTTCCACCACCACTGTCACCCACCTGCGACCACAATCACCCGACCATCTGAAAACCCTAACCTACCACGAACCACCACTTGAAACCCTAATCTCCGTTCACCCGTACCACCTGCAACCTACAACCGGTTACCATCTCTGTGTTCACCACTGCGAACGGCGGAGACGGGGTGGTGGTTGCAGACTTGGAGACGAGGTGGCGGTTGCAGACTTGGAGACGAGGTGGCGGCTGGATACGGGGTGGTGGCCGGAGACGGGGTGGTGGTCGGAGACGGGGTGGTGGCCGGAGACGAGGTGGTGACATGCTATGAGGAGGCTGCTGAGAAATGGATTTCTCTTTGTTTTAAAGAGAAATGGAATTCTCTAGTTTTAGAGAAATAGAAAGAGAAATAGAAATGAAAAGTGGAAAACAAACAAAAGAAATATTTCTAATTCCATTTCTCCCCAATCAAATCCCTCTACCAAACACCCCCTAAATATTTTTAAAATCTAAGTTTAGTAATTTTATGTTTTCAGGTATCTATAACAATATTAAGTTTGATCATTTAAGATTTGAAATATATATTCAGAAAAAAATCAACTTTTAACTATTTTCAAATTTCAATTGCTAAGTCTAAAACATAAGTTTTATTGAATTATCAATATATATATCATCAAATAGATAGTACCTGATTAGCAAATCCAATCCCGATACCGAGAAGAATCCGGCCAACAATAAGCATCCAGACGGATACCGCAAAGCCATTGCATAATGCACCGATGCAGAAGTGATACCACCGATGAGCATGGATATCTTCCGGCCACAAGCCTTGGTTACAAAGGATGCAACACATGATGCCAAAAGAGCAGCCAAATATAAGGATGATGTGAACAAGGTTAATGTTGCACTGTTAAACTTGCAGTATTGGTTGCTTGAAGCTTTCATCTCCGACTCCTTCTTGTAAACCTCCGGGAAGAACTCCTTCAGAAACGGTGCCACGGATGTCACACCGCCAGAGATTCCGATATCGTAACCGAAGATCAGACCACCGCATGCTGCCACCAAACATGTTATCATGACCTTGAATGTGAGTTTGCCGGGGTAAGCTTTTCCATTACCAGAAGAGATCACACCACCCGCCATTCTTATCTTGGTTTGTTTGTATATAATATAGAACTAGAAGAATGAATAACGAATTGCAAAAGTACATACAAGGCTGTATATATGTATTTATAGATGAAATTAAATTCTGTTTGTAGTATGATCGGTCAATTCAGGAGTCGGTGTCTGTCTTTTAATTTAAATTTAAATACGTGGGATTTGAGATTTGAATTACAAATTATTTTCGTCACATCTAGATTAGATAAAAATCTAATTTTGTAATAAACCCCTTCCAATTTATTTCCAACATGTATATTCAAATAGTTCAAAACTCTAACCGAATAACGAACTCAAATTTGGTTTTCTATAATAAATTTAAATTAAATATGGTCTTTATCCGAACCAAACTAGAATACGAGTTTACGAATCTCCAACCGAATGGACCCCAACTAGAGGTGCACAAAACACCTGAACCCAGACTGGACTCGAAAAAAAAACCAGGAACTGGTTTTTTGAACCCGGGTTTTTAATACCCAAACCCGAACCTGACCATACCCGTAGGGTACGGATAGGATATGACTTTCAATGTTGAAACCCGAACCCAAACCTTGATCAAGTGTGTGGTAAAGATAACTTAAAAAAAAATCAATAAGACATATAACCTAAAGCTAAAAAAAATGGGACAGACTTCGTTATGTCTTTATCTGCAAGAATCACAAACCATCTTAAACAGAGAGATTAATGGCCAAAAGAAAATAGAATATATAGCTAGATTTTTACATTTAATTGTTCTTGGATGAAAATCAAGATATTTGCGAGCACAACACAGATACTCTATCGATGTCAATTGAATCCCCATTTCCAGTTAAATCACAGTACACATCACTAAATCGATGCATGCACACCAGTCCGACGCGCTTCTTCTGTCACACCCTAATCTAGGGCCTAGGAGTGTGACCTACAAGTTGGTACATGTTTTGTAAATATATCAGAGTTTAAGGTGGTAAAGCGGAAGACTTGATTAAAATATTATTATATTCAAAAGACGGGAGTTAAACACCCGATTGTCGGTACAAAAGTGTTTGAAATGGAGAAACCATAATTTTAATAATAAAATATCAAATGAGCCATCAGATCGTCTAACTGCTATCCATCATCATCATCTCCAACCATCTATTCTTCATTACCTGTAAAACAGTTTATAAAATACGTCAGCAACACATGCTGGTGAACACGTTGACACAAAACATTTTGATACTTAGTTATCCCCTCGGTTATCTTATGACCCGGCCCATCGTGGCTTAGGAAATAACCAAGTTCTGAAAGTCTGAATTATTATTATAAACATCCAGTTCTACTCGAAACCACTCAGTGATACCGCAGCATCGAGGACTTAGCAACTACCAATATACACAAGATAATCCCCTATCGAACATTGTTAAGGTTTGATTGATTATTACCACATAGATTTGTTTGCGCATTTAACACTTATCATTTATCATTTATCTATTATATATATTATTGTTGTGTCAAAATTTGGTGATCATCTCACTCAACATGTGTTGTTGACAAACTCCATTTTCTACGCATATGCAGGTTGCTTGTTATTGAAGATTGAAGTTGGGCATTTAGACAAGACCTTAGGATATAAATAAGACAATCATTATTTTGTTGTGAAACAAGCTTAATAGCATAACAATATGATAAAGAGAGATAGGGAGAAAGAGAGAGATTTCATTAATATGTGTAAAAACAATAAGAGACAACAAAATATTATATAGGGATGGAGAAGCTTGGAGAATAAGCCAGTCTATTTTAGGTGTTGATAACCATATCAATAATTATTCAATTTCATACGCTTGGAGATGCTGCCTCGTTAAAAACCTTGCTAGGAAAACCCAGTGGGATAAAACCATAGCTAAGGGAAAAAGAGTGCAGCGCGTATTGTCTCCCCCTGATTTATGCATCATTTAAAATGATAAATATCGATCTTCTGTGAAAGCTTTAAAAATTTTATACTCAATCATTTGCGTCTTCGTCCCTTGACATGCGAATTGTTAAGTTGAACAATGTTGATTAATCTTCACGTGAAAACTTTTTTTGTGTCATCTCGTAACCATATACTATTGTATTGATACCCTGTTGTGTTTCTCTGCATGACAAGACTAACAAAACTTGTTTTGATGGGTTAGTAAAATATAAACACATATCTTTTATACCTGAAATATATGTTTTAACCCATTCCGATGTCTCTTAGCTGGACACATACCGGTAAATATAAATAAAGAAAATAATAATCATATATAGCTAACAATACGATATAATGCACTTATGCATTTAGTTGTGATATTTCTGAACTAATAATAGTTCATATTCAGATAGGAAATGATATTAGAGTGAATTGTTGGACATCCTTTAACGTACTCAAAGAATGAATCTTATCTTTGGTAAATGTCTCAACATCTTTTAGATGTACTTTGATGGATTGCTAAACATATAATTACACATATACTCGAACTGTAGGTCGAGCAATAATCGCATCATGTCAATGAATTTCAAAAATTCTCCTTCTAAAAGTTCTACAGTTTCTTTCGATAATGTGTACATCATCACTATAAACTGTGATTATATGAACTTTTAAGAGTAAAATTTTGATAAAAGTATGACTAATTACATCCAACTTATCTCCCTCTTTATCAAAACATTTCTTGATTGTACCACTTTCAATCCGATTATATTAGTCCATATGCAATATCTTAACCTTGTAGAACATTTATGGATGCTTAGGCGTTTTCAATCCATCACAAAATTCTTTCCATCTTAACCAATTATTGATGTGCATTCACTCCTCATGAGTCTTGCTACATGAAATTGCTCATTTGACACATCAATTTATATATCATACATCAAAACCCATATTGTACCATTCTTTGTTTATTAAGATACGATAATCATTAGGTACAATTTCTTCTATGTATGCTTATTAGTGCACAAAAATTACATCCTTAGGATGTATCAATTAACCTTTCAAGCATTCAAGTGCTTATGAGCTCTTGAGGAGTTCCAACTATACTTAACATATAGTATATTTATAACGTATTCAAATATGAATTTGTATACAACATGATTCATAGTGTTATCGAGAACATAATTTACATGATTTGATAATTCAAATCCTTAATAGACTTTCATGTAAACTTTCAGTATCAATTGAATCACAATATTTATTAGACACATATCAATTCTCTCTTCGTATTACCAGACTATTTAGGTGTCAGAAAGTAATTGCTTCCACCATAGGATAATGTGTCTTCTCAAAATTAATCATGGATATTTGCAAAATCCTTGTGCCACCAATTTTGCCTTATATCACTTTATTGAATTTTCATAACTCACATAAAAGATCCGTTTGTACCTAACACATTATACAACTTTAGTTATACAGACTGTTGGTCCACAAAACTTTCCGTTATTTAGAGAATTCAACTCTGCCCTATTTGCGTCTTTCCAATTTGGCCAATCATTTTTCATAGGCAGATCTTAAATCATGATCCTCATCATTTTCAAGCGCTATCTTATATACAAAATTATAACAACGTCGACTTTATTTCGATTCTATATATCTTGTAAACATGATAAAATATAATTTACTTCTTAGTTTTTAGGTACCTGAGGTTCTTCTTGAACCATCATGTCCAATATCTCTTTAAGAGACCTTATTGTTGTACCTCAACTTGACCATCTTCATTACTTGCTCCAATTTTCGAGGATTCTTGGAATCGACTAGTCTACCATGCTTCAGGCGTGCCCTAGACTCGCACATTACCAATGTATGGTCGTCCTTCCAGGACTTATTTTAATTGGAGCATAAGTAGTTGATTTATGTGGCTTAGTCACTCTACATAGGTCAGTGAACGGGTCTGGTAATTGATTCACCGATTTTTCAATGAAATATCCTTTAAAAAATTTCTTCATGTATTTTAATTTGAGGATCAATGATAATTCATTCATACTAATTTTGTTTTCCAACTGCTTTATATCTCCCCCTAATGTTGGAATGTTGCTTCACTAAAGTGAAAACTAATGAGCCATAAACAAATATCTCATTAATGACTCTAACTCTTTAATCATAGATAATATATAATAGTGACATAAATTCCCAACTTCCTTTATGGTCTCATCTTTGTGTCTTGTGGTGGATTAATTTTAATATATTACACACGCGAAATATTAGATGAGAGATACTTGGTTACTGACCAAAAACCAATTGCAATGGGGAGGAAGTATCATAACTTGTTGGCTCGATGTGAATGCATGTAAAATGACAAATACCCAAATAAAACATGAACTTTTGCTCTCATTGAAACTAATTGTAAACGTTTGATGATCGTCTCAACAAAATCAATTCGTCTATTAATAGTGATTTACCAAATTAAATATGAAAATATAGAATATTGTGCTTGCTATCTCATTAGCTAAGACACAAATCACACAAACTTCATGTTGTGAAATTGATAACCATTTAGACGATGCATCGATTTTAAAACACTAAATGGTATCATGTTATGATATGTGTATCCTTTTCTCATTCCATAACATTTAGCGATTCACGCCCTCCTTTAGTTGGTAAATAAATAATTCCCTTTGAGAGCAATATTACATGCATAACTATTAGGAAGAATCATTTGGTTCTTCAATAAATTTTACATCATTGACTCGGTGTGGTCTAACCGGTCATGCCATTAGGTAATCATGATTCATAAACTTCAGGTTTGTGATCGTATATATATTATGTTTCTTTAATGCAAATAGTTATATATGAGAGAACATTGAATTATCGTTTCAAGTGATGTGATTTCACTTTTGTGTTTCTACATTTTGTTCTCATATATGATCAATTCCTTTGCCACTTGTGGTGATCGATCTCATTATTAGTATGACCATCATTACAATTTTCTCAACTATTCTATGATCACAATCAATATACAACCGCATTCTCGTGTGGATCATCATAATTTATAATAACATCTGTTCCAAGAAATTCGTTTCCTTTCAATCTCCAAAACTTGTCTTTCATAAGCAAAAGATATTTTAAAACTGACATTATTTTAATCAAACTCGAATGTTTATTAAGTATCTCTTGAATTTATATTTAAAATTAACAAAATGTTGTTCCTTTCAAAATGATGGTTTTAAATGTTTTATAACCCACATGAGTAAACGAGTTATGCAGACCATCCGACGATAAGAGTAATTATGGTCCGGAACATAATTATTCAAATCCTCGCATGGAAATCATTATACGTACAATTGTGTGTCATGATTTAGAACCTAAGGTAGCTCGGGTAACAGTACGAATGATGAGATTATAAGGACATGATGGATACGCCGCTGGTACATCCTATATATAAGTGTCCTTATCGGATTGTCATTTGAAGAGTTGCTTCGGTTATTAGAAAGTTCTATGTTATGATATTTTTCTTAAAAGACTAAATTATTTACCAAACGATAATTTTTTGGTTTTCCTTAATTTCGGGACGAAATTCCCTAAAGTAGGGGAGACTGTAACATCTCGGATTCTTCAAACCCATATTCGTTTACGTTTAACTCGATTCGGGAAAGTATTCGGATATTTCTTATTAATAAAATTATGTATTTATTAGTGAAATAATTATTTTTATCTTAGTTTATAATTCCTTAACTTTCATTTGTGCCAAATAGCCCTTAGAAACTCTTAAAATTGCTTAAAATTGCTTAAAATGCATTTTTTGGAAACTACAGGGACTAAAACTGTCAAAAGTTAAAAGTCTGCTGAAATTGCACCTTCAAGCGGCGCGAAGATGCAAGCCTTGCATCTTAGCGCGGCGCGAAGATGCAGCCAGATCAGCCAAATTCGTTTAAGATCTTCGTTTTATGCCAAATCTTTCCTAAATCAGCCTTAAATAACGAAATTTGAACCACAAGTTATTGTATTTAGTGTGTAACGATGTCTAGGTTCATACTCATTAATTTGATTAAAATACCGATTATTTAAATACCCGATTTTGTTCTTAATTGTATGATTCGGTTACCAAAATCGACCGTTTCTTGTCCAACAAGTTGATTAAACCCCTAGATAAACACATCTTAACTCCAAACCCTAAAGTTTACTGCAACTAAGCATTTCCAGCCGTCACCTACCCTCAACCGACGTTTTCTTGCTCGTTTTGCTCGTTTAAAGTGAAGATTCGTTAGCTGCAGTTGACTTTGACATTCGTTAAGCCTTTGACCTCGATTTCTCGCTAATACAAACATCATCCGGGTAAGTTGTTAACTGAGCAAACGTTCATTAATACTCACTTGTCGATAACCCTCAATCAATTTATGAGATTGAGGGGTATTGACGGGTCAATTAGAGTCAAACCCGTTTAAGGGTAAAATAGTCAATAACTTTGACTATCCGTTTTCTCATAGTTATGGTCGGATTCAACGTTCGGTCTATAAGACTTTTATTCTCGTAATGAAATTTTAAGGTTACTGACCAAAACCCGACTTTCGACTCGCTGTTCGGATTCTGGTCAGTACCAGCTCGCTTAATTCTTAAAACAAACATAACTTGAGTTCTAAACGTCCATTTGGATTGATTCCAGCGGCAACGAATGTTACAGTATACTCCCCATGTTTTGGCCAAACAAGCAGCTTCAATGTCAAAAGCTGGTGCACATTCTTTGAGGGCTTTAACCGACATAAAGGTATAATTGAGGTGATAACTCAAAAGGGAAAACATGTTCAGTTAGTTGATTTTGGATAAAAAAAACTTGCTCGTGTGGTAAGTTGGTGATATTTAAGTATCCATGTTCTCATGTTTTGAGTGCATGTGCCAAACTTTCATTGAACAGTTGGTAATATGTTGATAAGTGTTACTCAATTGTTGATTATCTTGCTACTTGGCCATCTGCGTTTTCTGCACTTCCTCATGAAACATATTGGCATGGCTCATCATCTATTAGAGAATTACTTCCCAACGAAGCTAAAGAAAGATTAAAAAAAAGGTCACCCTTGCTCAACAAGACTACGAAATGGAATGGGCATTAATGAAACGAAAAAGGCTAACCTTTGTGGAATTTGTAAGCAGCCTGGTCATAATCGAGCAACATGCCTCAATAAGCCTAGAATAATGGATGCCAAAGCGGGTCGGGTCATTTTAACATTTAATTTTTATTTGTATTTGATATTGATACCATTAATGGGTTAACTTTATTTGATATTTTATTTGCTAAGAGGACAACTATTTTGATTCATTTTGTGATTGGGATTATTATAAAACTACTATTTCCTAATGAATATTTTTGTTGAATTTTAGCTTTTACTTTTTGTAGAATTGTAGCTTTTAACTTTTTCTTATAATTTTTTATTTTTTGCTGAAATTTTCTTGTATTTATGCAATTTTTTTGTGAAAATTTTAATATGTAAATGAGAAAAATAAAGTAAATCATATTTTTGATGAATTTTGTATTTTTTATTTTATTTTTTATTAGAAAACCTAAATAAAAAGTATGATTTAGGTAAAAATAAAGAGGATAAAGAAAAACTATCTATAGGTAAATATTTTTTGAAGTACACTAAAAACATAAATATTTTTGTATTTACACATATTTGATGAAAAAACTCCTAAATAAAACAAAAACAAGAGCTACTATTATGACCCATGACTAAGTGATTTAGGATATAGATAAGCAAACGATATTGGGTACTGAACTAGGTATTTTCGATACCTACTTTTTGAAGTTTCGAGATTGCTACGTATGTTACCAGTATTTTACCGATATTTTGCATTCGATGCCGACACTGTACCAAGTTTTTTCAATACTAGTACCCCATACTAGACTATTTTCGATATTGATACCAACTCATCAGTATCAGGCTCATCTCTAATTTATGGTTTAAGCGTAATAAGTTATTGTTAAAAAAGAAAAAAAAAGATAATTACTTTTTTAGAACGACTAATTGAATGAGAAAAGTATCTAGACTAGCAAGTGGCTAGACTAGACAAAAAAAACACTCAAATACAATTCACCAAATTACAAAAAAAAAATAAACGAAAAAGCGTACCAACTTTCCTAGTTTATTTCTACAAGTTTTTCCCAATTCCTCACTCAAAAAAAGCTAAGACGCTTGATGTCTTCCTTGTATCTATTAACAACTCTTTTGCAAAAAAAAAATATAAATAAATCTAACTATCTATATAATTGCCTACCATAATATCTTACGTGTCGCCCTCACGTCGCTCCTCCCACCCTCTCGTGCCACCAGATTGCTCCATTTTAAAATGGTGGGCACTTAGGTGATGTTTGTTTTTGCTTCAAACATCTTCAGGAGAGTAATGTCTGCAGGCGCGCAGACAATCAGCTGTGAAGACAGTTTGTTTTTTTAAAAGAATAAGATCTGCAAACAGCTTATAACTTCTTAAAACAAAAGCTATTGAAACATGCTTCAAACGTCTTTATCCTCCACAACCGGTCGTCCAGCCCTTCCAACCCTAGCCACCGCCTCCGTCGCTCCTCCACTCGCCGGCAGCTATCGCCACCGCCTCTGCTCCTCCAGGTACACTCCTTCTCTTCCTCTCTCCCTTGGTTCCGGTCGCCATAACCACCGCCATACCGCCTCCTGCTCTCTCCCTTGGTTCGGTCGCCATACCGCCGCCATAACCACCGTTCGACCACCTCCGTCAACCCCCCGCTGCTTCATCATTAAACCGTTCGACCACCGCCGTTCGACCACCTCGTTCTGGTGGTTGTGTTTTGGGCTGATTTGGTCTGCTTATATAAATTGAAAGAGTCGAGAAGTTTTATCGTGATTCATACAATCCGTTCAGTTTCTCTCTCAAACATCAATTTTGTTCATCTTCTGTTAATTTAGGGTTTTGATTCTTGAATCCGTTTGTTTTCCAGTTTTAGTCTTTATGATTGTTGTAATCAGTAGATAGATTCTAGTGTACCAGATGTGCTATAAGTGTGTATTTTAGAGTTTGATTGTCTGGTTGTTTTTGTATCAACTTATAAAAACAAACAGTCTTATTTTTTCAGCTTACAGAGCTTCAGACCACATCTTCAGCTGCAGACATAAAAACAGATGAAATCAGCCTACAGACAGTTTATGTCTGAAAAAACAAACAGCACCTTATTGATTTGATTTTTCTAAAAGAAATTCGCGGGTCATACGGGTGATATGGGTCTCAAATGGATCCTCCAAACCCGACATCAAATAACCCTTTCCTTCACCATTCTAAGCCCTAATGTCGCTACCCGACCATCCTCAACCCCCCAAGGTCATCACATGGTACAACAATGGATTCCAATACTCGACTACCGTACACGTTTTTGCGGTGGAATACGACGGTCCTCCAATCTCACACCGCTAGGGTTTATACTCTTAAATTGAACCTGAATAACATCCAATCAAATTCAGTTGGCGCAAGAAGTGATCGAATCAGAGATGATCTTACCTACCCACATGCGTTTTAAGAAGAATCAGATGCATGTAAAATACCCTAAAGGCCAAGCTATAGGAAGACATTGGAAGCATCTCAAGCAGAGTATACAAGCTGAAAGTTACCAAAATTAACCCAGTTGTGAGTTCAATTCGTTTATTACTTTGTTTCCCGAACCCTAATTTGGGAATTTTCTTTTAGGCACTTCATCAAACACCTTATAGGAATTGTTTATTATTATGAAATTTGTTATCTTTTTGTTTGACCTAAGTGTCTGTATAATGCTGTAGATGTAATTTGAATGAAATCGTCGATGTACCCCGGAAGCATATTTGTGATATTGCTGGATTTAAGGTGGGTTAAATATTGGATATTGTTATGGGTGTTGGAAATATAACCCTTAAACGAATTAGATTAGTTATCTGTTGTGAATAACAATTGTTATGATTTTGAATGCAGACACCTTATACTAACCCGAGAACCCATCTACGGTATGCAAACACCAAAGTGTTTAAGCTTATAAGATCACTTCTTAATGAGTATGTGCAAAGATATCTTGCTCTTAGAAATTATAATTTAATTCAAATTGCTTATTCTTTTCTGCATATTTTTTTGTAGCTGATGTATGCTATCCAATTGGGTTTGAATTGAACATGTTTCAATCAACCGACTAATTCAATAAGAAGATACACACACGAATTGTTATTGATTAGTGTGTTGGTATGTGATTTTTCTTTCTTTCTTTGTTTGTTTTAGGGCTTGAATTTAAGTTCAAGGAGATGCCTATGGGAGGAGCTGCCTTAGATTTGACCAGTGTTCCCTTGCCCAAGGAAACCCTCTCCGCCGCCAAACATTCTCATGCCGTTCTCCTCGGTGCTATTGGCGGGTTGGTCATACATACTCATTCTATTTTTTTTTTATCATTTTGATTTTCAGCTTACATAAATATGTGATAAGAAAATTTGGATTTTTCTCATCTATCTTTGGTGTTTTGTTTTCATGCTTTATAAATGTTTTCAAGATATAAATGGGATAAAAATGACAAGCCCGAGACCGGATTGCTTCAGCTTCGTGCAGGTCTAAAGTTTTTGCAAATTTGAGGCCTGCATCTGTTCTACCACAGGTATTTCATTAATTCTCGATTCGTCATGCGTAATTAGTTTATTATTTACAATGGCTGTTAAATGCAGTTCTAGATTGAAAAAACAAGGATTGTTTTAGTCTTTTTTTAGGTTAGTCTATGAATATTATATGTACTAATAACTCACAGTGAAGTTGTGCAGTGAATGGATAATAAGAAGAAAGTTAGATGTTCGTCTGTTTAGTAGTCACACGACCCAAAGTTAATGTCAATAACTCAGCCCGTTGATGTTTTTTGATTTTTTTTTCTAATCCGTTAACAGCTTTTGCAGGGCTGATATTTGGTCTTTTGGCATAACAGCTCTGGAGCTTGCTCATGGTCATGCTCCTTTCTCAAAATATCCTCCAATGAAGGTGCATCCATCTTTTACCTACATGTGAAACAGATCGAGATAAAATTTTTAGAGAAAGTTGATTAATTTCTCACCGAGCTGTTTCGTAAGGTGCCCTATTTTAGGAGTTTTAATTTGGCATCGTTGTCAAATTTTCAAAATTAGAAACTATAAACTGATACTGTAATAATTAACTGGTTATGGGCCTCGTAAGTCGTAACTCAATAAATTATATCAATAAATGGTTTACGCATCGTCAGAACGGAAGATGATCTGACTCATCCTTCCGTTAACTGGTTATGGGCCTCTTAACTCAACTCCTAGCCCAAATTATGCTCATTTGATGTTTGGCCCATTTTTGCCATGTTTTCTCTTGTCCATCTGGTCCAAATAAGAGTCTGTCAACTCTTAGCTCAACTCCTCATTAGATTGATTGGTTTTGTATTCATAAGTAATCAAAACTTCAATGACTTTTGAAATGCTAGGATTTGCTCATGACGTTGCAAAATGCACCTCCTGGTCTTGACTATGAGAGGGACAAGAAGTTTTCTAAGGTAATCTAATAGGCGAATTGTAAATTTTAATTTGCCACTTAATGATCGTCGATCATATTGCCTGATATCAGTGTTGTTTGCTATATGTTCAAAGCCTTTTAAGCAGATGATCGCAAGTTGCTTGGTTAAAGATCCTTCGAAACGTCCTACTGCAAAGAAGCTACTTAAGCATTCTTTTTTCAAACAAGCTAGATCTAATGAGTTTATTGCACGCACGTAAGCTTTTGGAAGGCCTGCCATCACTAGGTGATCGTCTTGAGGCATTGAAGGTTCCTTTATTCTAACTGTTAATATTATTATTATTATCATCATTGAACCCCACTAAAAGTTGATGATGATGAATTGATGATTGGGATCATTAATTATGATTTTAAATTCGTTTCGATACGAAATTCGAATTCAAATTATACATTTTATTTTA
The DNA here is from genome assembly GCF_021521415.1 of Bidens hawaiensis. Classification (NCBI taxonomy): domain Eukaryota; kingdom Viridiplantae; phylum Streptophyta; class Magnoliopsida; order Asterales; family Asteraceae; genus Bidens; species Bidens hawaiensis. The sequence goes on from NW_027496661.1 coordinate 48,954, forward strand.
TTATAGATATACATATTAATAAAATGATAAATTACGGAATCACTCAATCGTTTGTCGTGATCTTATGGTATGTTGATAAGAATTATTTGGAGCCTAGATGTATGATTCTGATGCACAATAAGGTAAGTTTGAGATGATTAGATACTTAGTTTATGCTTATAGGTTGATTTAACTTAGATTAGCCATTGTTTGAACATATTATCAGGTTTTTCTTGTTGTTGGGCTTCTACAAGATGATGTAGAATTCATGATTGTAGACTCCATGATGAAGGTTGAGAAAGCTCCTTTAGACCATGCAGTAGGCGATCAATAGAAAAAGCAATGGTGGGTTAGTGCATGTTGTTTTCGTGTCTCCAATTTGAGTTTTTAGTGCAAGATTAGTTGTATGTAATCTGAACCCATTACTTGAAATTGAGTTTTAGATCAATTAAGTTTTATGGAGGTTAATGCTCGTGTTTACTTCAGTTTAACCAATTTTATGAAAAAAATAATCTACTATCGAGTAATGAAGCTTTATTTCTTTTTAAGTACTTGTCACACCCCGACTAGCACAATGCAGAAGCGTAAAACGGGAATGTAACAGACACCTTTGGTATCAAAACATTGTTTATAAAGAAACATCACAAACTAATTTACAATATATTACAATTCATTGTTCTATCATTGTTTTACAAACTAGGCGATACAAACAAAACTAATTCGTTAACTATACGGTCTTACTACTAACGCCCTTGCTTCTATTCACATAGCATCAACCACACATCTTGGGCAAGTAACAGATCACCAAATCATTCCGATTTAGGTACACCTGAAAAGCAGTTTAAAACGGGTCAACTACTAGAGTTGGTGAGTTTCACGAGTTTTAAGAAAACAGTAATGAGTATTCACAAGTTAACACTTGTAATCATGAAATATGTATGTATGTATGTAAATGATGTAATTATGCTAAGCTACAGTGAAGCCTTGACTGTATGTGCTGCGTGCATCCATTTCCCACGCTCAATCAACCACTGTGGCCCCTTTCCGCCCACAACATGCCCCAAGTAGCTATGTCTAACACTACATAGCATGTTGTATAATTATGGTCATGTGCAAATGGGGTAAAGTCTTAGCAATACATGCCGGCTCCGTTTGGGTTTGTCAAACCAATAGTACTATTCACAAGCCACCGGCTCGAAGTTAATCACTGTGTTAGTGGGGACTTTCGTGTGTTAGTAATTAGATAATTCACATCAATACATGTTTCAGGTATGTATATGTAATCAAACATGCTTTTCACCCCAAAAGTTTGTAAAACTGTTTAAAGAGTGGGGTCATGAAACTCACGGTTTAGTAGATAATCAGTACTGTATCAGCTCGTGGTTTGTTCAGTCTACTATCAGTGGTTCCTAAAATCAATATTATAATAATATTAATATATTAATATTATTATAATCTCAATACTAAACTGGGCTGTATAACTAATCTGAGTGTAGCTGGAATGCCCAGAAAGTGGCAATAGGCTTAGGTTGTGATGTTGTTCAATGTCTAATACTTAAAACTGAACTTGGCTCAGATTCCTGTTTTCCCAGGCGGGTCAAGTTGTTCGTTTACGCGTTCAGAAAATAGTTATGGGAAAATAAGCTTGGGTAAATGTATTGGTTAATAAAATGATTAAGTTATAAAGAAGGATCACATACTGGGGTCCTGGATTAGCCACGGGGCCCGTTTTCGTTTATTCAGTTTGATTTGAGAATAAACGCGCATAATCCACCCAGATTGTCCAGGTTTCTCATAGAAAAGTTCGTATTTACCTAATTAGTTCAAAAATATTATTTTTGATCACTTTTGGTGTCTTGACATTCCCGCAGATTCGTTAATCGCGAACTTGCCGGTTTTTATAGAAACTGAATTTGTTTAATATTCAAATTAGCATAATTAATTAACCGTTAATCATTAAATTATGAAAATTTAGCCACTTATCAATTAAAATATGTAGATTTTTATAAAAATATTTCTGGAATTATTTACTGATTTATTAATTTATAAAAATTTATTTTATCAGCTATATTTCGCCTGAAAATCGTCCGTTTACCCTAAACAATTTCCAAAAATTCCACAAAAATTCCTGAATACTCAAATCATGTCCCGAAACAACCTGTATCAATTCCAGAATGTAAAAAGTTCGTTCAATATTCTTTTCGGCCCAAGTTCGGCTATAAAAATTCACACGAACGCATATACACAAAATACCTTTAGACTTCTCCAAAAAATCCCAAAATTCATATGTGATCAAAATACATCAAATATGAGTTCCCAGAAAAATTTCATAATTTTTGAAGTTTTTTAGCTATTTTTCCCAAATAAACGTCCCAATTCGGTAATAAATTCGCCAAATATTCTCGGATGGTCGAAAAATTACCAAATTTAAACAGGGTCTCAATGACATGGTCCCTGATATCTCTGAAAAATTTCAAGGCCTAATAATATGCACATCACAACCTTAACCTAAACAGCCCGTAAGCGAGTGTTTCGGCATTACCTTAGCGGTTTTGGTTCGTTTCCGCCTTTCTAATCAACTTTTCAAGCTCTTGTGCTCCTATGTAGGCTAGGTACAGGTCCTATATCACAAACCAAGCAGGTTTCATCAATAGAAAAGCCCTTTAACTTAAGGTTTCGGCTAGTGCACAAAAACGAACTTTTGAACCGTAAAAACGCCGTTTCAACCCTTTAATCCGTGTTTATGGCCAAAAAAATTATCAAAACAAGTTCCTTACCATGTGTATGATCAAAAAATGTTTATGGACCATTTTTAGGATTTTTACATGGTTCGGAATGATTTTTAGCAATTAAGACATGTTTTTATGGTATTAATCAAGGTTAAACAAGTTTAAAAGCTACTTATTTAAGTTGTTACCTTAGGGTTTTTGAAGATTTCTGGAAAAGTGACTTGCAGCTGCTTGGACTCCAGTTTTTTATCAAGTGAAATGAATAAAAAGCTTAGGTAACAAGTTTTATAAAAAAAAATGGGGGTCGGTTTACTAGGCCAATCGGAATTCCTTATGGGCCCATTTTGGTCTGTTTTGGCCCAATTTTCTGATTTCTCAAACCCAAATACGAAAAGTCTAGTCCAAATTTAGTTCGGGTTTGGTTTTTAGCGCGAAAAACTTATTGGGTGCGTTAAACAGTGCGAAAACGTGTGTTTTTCGGCTAGTTTTGAGTAAAATTATAAAAACATACTATATGTTTGTAAAAATCAAAAATATTTTCACGGATCGCTTAAAACATTTCAAATAAGTGTTTAGTAAGTCTTTTTCGGCTTATCGGATGATACAATGCTTGGTTTGTAACTATCTTTCGCGTTTAAATATATAGCGGGTAGTTAAACGAGCATATTTTCGTTTAACTTGTTTGCTATCAAACTAAGACCATATTTCTAATATTTTAGCTTGTATAGTTCGTATATCACTTATAGATGGCCCCCCGAGATATCTGGGTCATAACCCGACCTGTTCGATTAATCGTTCGTTTGTTACGCAAAAGGCATTTATTTGCTTAATCGGTAAATACGCACTGAGGTGTACCTTGTTTTGGCTCAAATGTCACAGTACTGATCTAGTGATCCATGGTTGATACTCTCATAGTTTACCCAACCAATTGGGTACATTTTGACCAATGAATTTTATTTATAGTTTATGGTTGAAAATGACACAACTTTCGTTATGTAGGATATTACAACTGATATTGATGTCGGGCACACTTAAGCATGTTGGCGTCTCTTCGATCAACATAATCTGCATTTTAGAGTTTATGCTAACACCCTCCTTTTACTATATAACGATCGAGTATGAGTTTGTGATCTCCTTTTAGTGTCTCCAGAGACAGTGTAGATAGAATATATTAGTTTAACTTTATTTTGTATGAAATATATTAATTTAAGCTCATTATATTGATAAGCTTTATTTTGATTATCGCAATTGCCTTTTTGTTTATGGTTGTGTCTATAAAGACAATTTGTGATACTTTAACATCCTATGAGGATTTTATTATTCCATGGAGATTATAGAAGCTAATAATTAGAGTTAAAGGATTAATGTAGTAACTTCTGAAGCTAGGTAATGATCATGTTTCAGATTTTTGAATATTTGAGAACTGGAAGTTGCAGCTTGAATCATAAGTCAAAATAACACTTGATGCTAAAAATTAAATAAATGTTATTATTTCTACTTTCACAATGTATCATCTTCTTTTTCATTGCTTAGGGTAATATAGACATATGGACTAATACTCAATTCTTTTGTTGTTTACAATGTACTAACAAATTAATTTATACTTTGATTACTTGGATGACCTGTTTCGACCAATTCCAAATTAAACTGGTATGTTTTTTTGTATCACTTATTTTGACCTACGCATAATCAAAAACATAATCTGTTCATACAAATTATTGTTTGAAACTAATAAGAATTGTTTCTCTTATGAAAGAGTATGTGTCGCTATATGGTAGAGACCTGACTTTACAGACAATGGTTTAAAGCTAACAACACAACACAAGACAGCACAGACAAAGGGTTCACCTATAAATACACCTTTGCAACTACAAAGGTGCAAACCAATTTATATTTATCCATCCTTATCAAATCCATGGCTCGTCTCCTCTCACAAACCCTAACCCGAACAACCCCACAAACCACCATCTCCCGATTATTCTCCACCCAGCCACGAAAACCCCAACTCATCGAAATCGATCTCGAATCCGACTCGGAAGTCGAGGTTCTCGGCCTTCGAAAGCTCGAAGACGCAATCCACAGCATCATCGTTAAGCAATCCACACCCGATTGGCTTCCCTTTGTTCCCGGCTCGTCTTACTGGGTCCCGCCTCGCAGACACAGGCATGACTCGCAGGGGATCGTTAGCCTGCTTAGGAAGTTTACCAAGCCGTTGACGGATGAGGAGTCGATGGCGGTGTCGTCCGCCCGCGGGTGGCCTTCTTCGGCTTATTTTATTGAAGGTATTAATGGGAAATTGGTATTGTTGTGTAGGGTTGATAATTATAAACATGGGTTAAATACGGGTGCAAATGAGTCGGTGAAAAGCTCCAAATCAGCCTATCGGATCAAGTTTAGTTACTGAATATAATGTCCAAAAATTAACTCCCTCAGAGTACACCCGATTCTCTAGTTGGCCGCCTGGGTGGGTTTGATAATTACAATTAATGGTTCAAATGAGTCAAGTTGCTCATGAATACTCGAGATTTGTTCAATAAAAAGCTCGAAATTAGCTGAGCCTTATCGAGCTCGAGCCTCAAGTAAAGTTGTTTAGTTATTGAGCCTGGGTGGTCTTGTATGGAAAGATTGTTTTGGCTCATAGAGCCTTAACGAACCTAGGGTATATTTAGGTTTAGGCTTGTTTAAGGTACTGCACATGATCTCGAGCCAGGTTTAAGCTTGTGAAGGTTTTTTTTCCTCAAAATTTGTAAAAATAATTAAAAGTGTAGATAAATTATTTAATATGTTATAAGTGAACTGATCTTGAGTCAAGCTTGAACTTGAAAAAGATTCATGAGCTAGGGTGGGCTTTAGAAGTATAGTTTGAAACCAGCCAAGCTCGAGCTTGAGCACTTGCAAGTCAAAACGAGCCAAGCTTGAGCCTAGTCAAGATCGGTCTCGGCTTGTTTACGCCACTAGTTATAAAATATGAATTGGAGTGAAGTAAAAATATTTTCTTTAGAATTTTAATCTAATAATTTAAGATGAAAACCATTGCTATTAATATGTGATTATCTGGTACTTGATTTTCACAAGCTGTTAAGGTGTTTTTTTTGTGCATGACGGAAGTTGAAAAATAGACTGCTGATGAAGTTGGGTAAAACATGAGATCTTTGTGTAAATCCCACTTATAGGGTATTAAGTGCTGTTAAAGTTCAGTTTCTTAAATGAGTCGTGCTATTGTTAGTCTAATCAGAATTGAAGAATATGTAAAAAAACACAGAGACATTCATTTTGCTTGTACATAATCTCATTCGGGACCTAAAGAGAAGTATAATTTTTTTATGAAGTTTAGCTTAGCAACTATTTGCTTTAATCCGGGTTTGTAACCGCCAACGCTAAATTTAGGTTTTAGAGTTTGCGGATTTCACTTTTGATTTTTAAAACCCGCCAAGTCTAGAACCTTAATTTATCGTTGGTGGTTCTAAATTCGGATAAAAGGATGGTTGTTCTCTTATGGTTCTTTATGAAAAGAAGTTTCAAACTTGTATTCTCGTTTAGGTCCCCGTATAGAAAATGAATATATGTGTGTGCAGACGTGTTCTTTAATTCTTATAAGACTATTGATGACATAACTCATTTGGAGAATATTACACTTCAATAACACTTCATATCAGTTCAATCTAGACTGACATAGTAAATTAATTTTGGCATACAAAAAAATGGTGTGCCAAGTCAGTACAATACACACACACATGCATATGTATACGTATGGGAGGTTTCCATGCAAAAGTTATTTTTTGCGAGAACAAAATAAACATTGTAATTTTAAAATTGAAGGGAATGGTTGAATTGCAATGTTTATTCATCTTCAATAATATCTTCCAAAATATATAAACAAAATTTGTTTATTTATTGAACCCTCACATGTGTATGAATGTGTACTTGTATTTCCTACACATGCAGGTAAACATTTAAAAAATGAAAAAGAAAATATGAGCAAAATTTTTTTGATGGTTTTCATATGTATGTAACATAGACATTTGTATGCAAGAAGCAAAAGTTTTTAAAAATATACAACTATCTATAGAAAAAGTTGAAACAGTTTAGGTTAATTCGTTTTGTTCTCGCAATAATGTATTCTTTTCTGTGTGTGTGGAGAGTACATGAAACTCATATTTTAAACAATCAAATCTAAGTATTATTTAAGCATTATTAATTGATAATTCTTGGTTACTTGTTAAAGACTGTTTTATACATCTGGTGCTATATGAAACACAAACATCAAAGCCGACCTTTTCAGCATTTTTATTTTTTAAATTTTGACTTTTGTATTCACAGGTACATCTACCATTCATCCAGTCTCCATTGAGATGGAACCGGAGGTGGTTAATAGCAACGACGAGAATACCCCTGATGTTAAGAATAAGGAAGGATGAACTCACATCTACCACAAGTCCTAATCGTGTAAGAACCCTTGTTTTGAAAAACATCAAGTTTGACTTAAATTGTTGTTGGTTTGTTGACTTTTAGTTGGACTTCCAGGGTGGCTTCCTGTTGTGGATATTTATGGAAAGACTAAAATGCCCTTTGTGGGTTGAAGAAGGGGAAGCAAAAGTTGTTTGTACAGCTGAGCCTTATGTGGTAGCTGACTCTTGTTTCTTCTCAACTTAATTTAATGTATGAATGTTATAACATAATCTCATAAGCTGCAAGGTTCTTTTAGTTACTTTTGAAATAAAACTAGTATCTTGTTAGTGCACACTCTCCTTGAAGGTGTTGTTTGGTAAGTACATGTTATTGTCATTCGTATACGTTCGTGAATCTCTCTCTTAAAAAAACAAAAGGTTTTCCGGTTAAATGTTGAGAGGTTTTTTATTTATTTATTTTTTTTTTAACATTGAAAGTAAAAGTATAAAGATTTGGAGTCTTGGTGGGAGGTAGGGCTTGCTCTTGTTTCATCATTTCTAAATCCTACCTGTAGCTTTTGCCATTAGTGTGATCATACTGAATACATTTGTTAACTATGACAAATACAAAGGAAGCGAACTGTAAAATTCGATCTTAATCTAAGTTGGATGATAACAGTTAAGCCTAAATTGTTTACATGTTTGAACTCTTTTGAAAATTTTGAGTAAATAAATACAACTGTTAATACTTTTTGTGCATTATGTTATTTAGTTTCATGATAGCTACCCGCATCCTACGTATATGTTTATAATATACCTTCCATGTTTGTATATCGTGTTTTGGAGAAGAGGTTTATTTCGAAGTAGCCTTTCTATAATGTAGGATATAGGTATGGTATGTTCACATTTTATCCTCTTAGACTTTATTAATAGCTTTGCTATGCATGTGATTTTAATGGACATGGTCTACAAGTTGTCTGCATCTTATTTAGTTACGATTTTAACCAGTCAATGCCGAATTGGTAGCACACAAGTCTCAAGGTCATTCAACATTAAGGAAAAGACTAACCCAACACACCAAACAACATTTCAATACAAACTCAAATCACTGCAAGCATTGTACTGTGACATTTCAATACAAACTCAATCACTGCAAACATTGTATGAATACAAACTCGATAATGCATGTGAGAGAATAGAATATTTTGGACATCACAGATTTATTGCCATACAATCATTGCAGGGCAAGAATTTTTATCATATCATGGATATTTTGACTACGATGTGAATAGATACAAACATAATCGATGCACGCCAGACCGCTGGCGATTACCTTTGGCGTCATGATTTCTTGTATATATTAAAATGGAATGAGAACTAGATCTAAATTGGGTTTTGGAATCGACTTATTTTCCTAATTCTTCTAAAGCTGTTCACGATTGCATTCGGTACCATGATTTTATCAAGTATCAAGAACAATTCGTAGTTTTGGCTAATTTTCTTCGAAGGCGAGTGTTTTTGTTTTTATTTCACCGGCAAAACGAACTTTCATTAACAAGGTTACAAGTACAAAGCCAACTCAGCAAGGTGCAGAAAACAAAAAATAAGTACCCAGTGTTGCTAATTAACTGTTAGAGTATCTAGATGCAAAAACACCTTAAAGTATAAAAAGGTCCAAAGATTCACAAACTTTGAACTACCGAAACAGATTGGAGCGAAGCCATGAACGTTCTTTTGGGCCGATACTATCCAGGAATCGATTTCAAGATCCAGTCCTAACAAGCTCTTGATCGTCTTCAATCAAATATGCAGTCACCTTTCTTTTTTAATTTGTTAAGCAGCATCCATCAGATTTTAACCAGATGTTAAACGATCGTCTAAAACTCGCATGTGCCAAGATTCACGTTTATTATATTTTAAACAATCCATGAGAACAAGACTTACCACCCTTGCACGGATCCTGTTATGATGAGTATAATGCAATGCATTCCAATAATAAAATCCAGTTTCTCATAGCAGCCCTCCGTACAAACAAGTTGACCTTCGGAGTTGCCCAGTTTTACATCAGAACCTATTTGCGCAGGGTTCGACTTTAACGTTTTTGACCGAGAAATAATCCACTATCGCTTTCCTGATTCCAAAGTTCTTTGCATTCTTTTATTCCCTGTTGCTGCAGTAATCCCCTCAGATGTTCATACTCGTTTCTTTAAAGTCGAATTGGGTAGCCTCACCCATGTCCAATTCCACAACGCGGCTTATCCTACTAATGATGCTACCTCACTAATCAACGCCTTTTTACGCTTGGCCAGCGCGTCTGTCCAAGGGTACCTGTCACACCCTCTGGGGGGTCTAACTGTCCAACAGAAACTTTGTGCATTTTCCATTCCCGACCTTGATCTTTAATTTGTTACGGATTGTGGGTGACAACCAGCCCACCGTTGCGGATCCTTGATCTTAGGAATCTACCTATTCTAATAAAGTAAAATAACTGTGGACAAGTGTCAGTTTGTGGTTAAACCTTGTAACTTTTTCCCTCCAAATTATTAACTATGTCATAGATCCGTAATTATCCACTTTCCTTTTACACTCCATTTATATTATAACTATAAGATGATTAAATTATTCACTTTCCTTTAAGCTCTATATTATTATATATACTATGCATTTTTATAAAAATAAATATTTTTATAAATTATAAATATATGCTTTAAATATATCCATTTATTTTTTCAGTTAATTTACTAAACTATATATATATGTTAAAATGTAATAATATATACCATTCACTTTCATATATAATAAAGTTTATCATAATCAGTTTCTTGGTTTTTTTTATCAATGATTGTTTCAGGTTTTTTATGGAAGTTAAATTTGATTGTTACGGGTCAAAAGTTGGTAAATAAATTGTGTGGTGCAAGTTAACTACATTTGGCTCAAAATTTATTACGAGCCAAAAATGGGTAATATGAAGTATTTTTAAAAGTTTGAGAATGCAAGTAGATTTATCATCAAATTTTTTACGGGTTCAAACTTTTGACTTGAAAATGTCAAACAAATGAAAGTTAGAATTTTAGACGTGATTTAGATTTCGAATTTATTTTCAATGACATTTTTGGGAATAATGAAAAGATTCGGGATTTGGCTAATTGACTATTTTTCCCACAATTATTTTAAGAAAAGATGGCAAACACTTTCGACGTGCTACCTCCAGGCCTACCAATACTTCTAACTTTATCAAATTTGAAACATTTATGTCAGCACTGACTTTTCCTATAATGGTGATTAAAATGTACTCTGTGAAATATGTCATACAAAATTATGCTTAAGTGAAGCAAAACATTCACAGAATTGAACATGTTAACATGTTATTTTTATGTGTTGTCATTATGGTAAAGTCGAGAAGCTTCATCAAAATTATAAAAATTATTTTCATTGTGCAGCTCAGTACTATTATTGTATAAAAAGTCTTGTTTGAAATTGGTTAATAACCAAAATTCTTTCAACTATATATATATATATACACATATATATATATATAGGATCAAGATTATGTGAGAACTTTTTGGGAATTGAGAACTATGAGAACCATTTTGAACCACAAAAAAACCCAAAAATAAAAAAAAATCCTAAAACAATCAAAACACAAAAATAAAAAAAGTAAAAAAACCAAAGTTCTTATTTATGACCCCGGTTCTAAGAAAAAAAAACTCGGTTTAGCTAAATTATACATATATGTATAATATGTACATATATGTACACACATGTTTTTTTCCTATACACATATGTATATTTTAAGGTAAATGATAATGTACATATGTGTACATTACGTAACTAGAGATTAAATGAAAGTATACATATGTGTATAAGTATAATACGAATTAAAAAGAAAAAAAAAACCGATTTTTTTTATTATACATATATGTATAATAAGTACACACATGTTTTTTCCTATACACATATGTATAATTTAAGATAAATAATAATGTACATATGTGTACATTACGTAACTAGAGATTAAATGAAAGTATACATATGTGTATAGGTATCATATGAATTAAAAAGAAAAAAAAATTTCGGTTTTTTTATGAAACCGGAATGAAATATAAGAATTTTGGTTTTTTTACTTTTTAAAAATTTTTGTTTTTTTTGTTTTATAATTTTTTAAATATTTTTTTAGAGGTTTTTTTTAGTGGTCCAAAATGGTTCTCAAAATTCTCAATGCCAATGGTTCTCTTAGGATCCTTACCCTATATATATATATATATATATATATATATATATACCGAGAATCAGATTTCCAATAGATAGACCGTTCTCAGGTATGTTTTTGCACTTGCGTTATTATTATTATTTTTTATGTTCATTTTTTTTGGAAAAAAATATTTTATTATATAAATAAAATCAATTTATGTACACATAGTATACATATAAGCATAGATGTAATCATTTTTTCATATACAATATGTACTTATTTGCTTTATTTATAATTTATTATTTGGATAATCTCGTGTGTGACACGTGCTCTAAAGCTAGTTAAGATCATGAACAAAGTGCTACACGAAGAGTGGATCAAGCCATGACAATGAAATTCGTTCAGGATGCCACAAGTGAATTTGCAATTTATCCCAAACCTTCCTAAAGCGAATATAAATCCATTAGGTCTTTGTGCCTTGTCACCATCATAGTCCTAAACAACCCCTTAATTTGATTCGATAAATTATTTATATTGCATTTATGTAATTATATTCGTAAAAAATATTTAATATTTTATTTGGGCTGTTCTCGAAATTCCGTGGGCGTCTGAAGAAACACAAGATCGAACAAGATAGTCTGAATCTAGATTTGCCCCAAATGTGACCCTATTGATGGTACGATGACGTGAGATTCCAACCAACTGCCTGCAAAACAGAACACAGTGAGCCTCGTTACGGGAAGGGCATGGTGAGGGATCTTTCCGTAACCACCCTCCGGCGTGAGAATAAGTATTGTACTGATCGGAAAGTACTAATATAAGTAATTGCTTAGAGCGTGTGGGAGTGAATGAATACCTTAAGGAGATGACCTCAGTATTTATAGCCGAATGTGGGGGAAGGTGATTTGTGGAGTTGTCACTATCAAGATATTCCTTTTCTACCGGAATGACACGTGTCGAGTGCTAATAGGATGTGACAGCTGGCCACGTTTGGGAACGGTTACCAGGTGTCCAGGTGTCATCTTTCCATTGGTTGATGTCACTATCAGGAAAAATTGAGGAAATCTTCTAGAAGTAGTTGGTTACAACTGCTCTTCCATATCACGTGGGGACCATGTGCGTGATGAGTCCCTTGTGTGGCTCGCGGGTTCCTCCCACGGATGCTCAATGGTAATCCGCGGGTTGTGTTGGATACCCGCGAGACGTATCTCTGGAACCGCGGGTAACTTTACTACCCTACATCCCATTGTCATGACTGCAAGTGGCGTTCTGGCCCGCGGGTTCCTTTCGAGGATGCTCAAAGGTAATCTGCAGGTTGTATTAGGGGTCCGCTGGTAGTTTTACTACCCTACCTCTATAAGTCCTCACAGTCCATTGTTGCTTCCGTGATGCGATGTCACGGGTGGAATTATGGACTCACTGCTCTGTCCCTTTAGTGTGGGTTGAGTTAGTTAATCCGCGGACTTTTCCCGTAACTTTTGGACTAGGGTTACTATTTCGCCGTATGAGATGTGACGGTTTCAGTCTGAGTCCTGTCAGGGGTGACTCTCGAGGTGCTTGCACGTAATTTTAGGCAGCTGATTCAAAATCATTTTGTTTTTTTCTCAGTTCCCGCCTACCATGTCATCTTCTGATTGGACGATGACATAAAGGTGAGTTGTATCCTTCTACATCGCATTAATTGCGATGTGTATAAACAGGGGTGAGAGTTTCAATTATTTGTTTACTTGCAAAAATTTTTCCTGAAAACTCTCCATCTTCTTCGTATTCTTTGATTTCTTCCTTACAACATAGCTCGTTGTGTACCATTTATTACTGCACTAATGGCCGGTGGGAAGAAAGAGGGGCCTTTTTCGACTGTTGAGCATATCCCGTTCAACTGGAAAGAAGCAAATTTTCAAGACTATGTCAACCTTTATGGGTTGGCAATGGAGTGGGGACCGGAGTTCTCTGCCACCAGTTCGACGGCCAACAATCCTCTGGCGGGCAAGATTGCCCTTTATGCCAAGTACCTCACCACCGGCAACTTCAGGTTGCCAATAACAAACTTCTTAAGTGAATTTCTTACTACTATTGGGATTCATCTGCCCCAGCTACATCCCTTTGGGCTCATGAGGCTTCAGCATTTTCAGTTATGCTGCCAAGTATAACATCCCGAAATTCCCAAAATGATATTAATTATATTACTTAATAATAGAGGGAAAGTTGACTCTGGTTCGGGAAATAAATAATAGAGTAGGAGTTGGTATGAGTCGGGCTAGTGTTAGATTAATTGAGATGGGTTAAATGAGAATGGGCCTTAGGTCCATGGGCTTTAAGGGATATAAATATCCCCTAAACCACCATAAAACCCTAAACCTCATCTCTTTCCATTCTAATCTCTACACATTAAAAACACACACACCATAAACGAGCAGGATCCGAGAGAGAGTAAACGTTAGTTGGTGCTAGATCGTCGTGACGAACCAAAGCAGCAAGACCAGCTCGTGTTCGTAAGTTCGACTCGTTCAAGGTACGTTTATGGTTAGAAATCGTTCGTATAGGTTCGGTTTGATTTGAGAAATGGTAGATCTGAGTTTGTATGGTAAAAACGAATCCAACAAAGCTAAACTTACTGAAAATGGTTATGATTTGATGGGTTAATCGATTGATAAAAAGGACCCGTAACCTATATGCCTAAATCGCACCCTCTAAACATCGATGTTAGGTCGATTTGATAGTTGGGGTTTGTAGGCGCTGGTCAGACGATTCCATGGGTACCTAAATCGAGTTATTTGGTTAAGGAACGAAGGATTTAAGAGCGAACAGAACCTGCAGACGACAACTTCGCCTGCAAGCTAAGTTCGCCTGATGAACTTCGCCTGCAAGCTAAGTTCGCCTGATGAACTTCGCCTAAAGCTAAGTTCGCCTAAGGTTTAACTTCGCCTAAAGCTAAGTTCGCCTAAGGTTTAACTTCGCCTAAAGCTAAGTTCGCCTAAGGTTTAACTTCGCCTAAAGCTAAGTTCTCTTAAGGTTTAACTTCGCCTAAAGTTAAGTTCGCTTAGAAAATAAATTAAAAACCTAATGGAAAATGTGTTAAGACAGTTAATGTAAATAAAATTTTTCCAAGCTGACCTGGCAGCTCGACCCCAGCCAGGGGCCCTGCCCCTTGGACCCTGCTAGGGGCTGCCGCCCCTAGACCCCGCTGTCAGGGGCGCTGCCCCCGGACCCCCGTTCGTTGTGGGTAGTAGTTAAGACTGGAAAGATGATATGAGTAGTGATAGTTGTTTGATACGTGTACTTGTTATACAGTCAGCCGTGCACAGCTGAAGAAAGGGATTACGATTAACGGTGAACGTAACCGTGTTCAGGTGAGTTTGTAGCCCCATTCCTTGTTATGTTTTCGGGGCTGTGTGCATACTCGATGTGTTGTTAATACATTTATCCTAAGTGATAAGTGTATGTCATATGTGATATGTGTGATAGATATAAATGATTGTTTGTCAGTACGCGAACGATCTTCGGATATTGCGCGTACTGTCAGGTTAAAAATAAAGGTACGAATATTATATATCGAAGATGTATGAATATTTCAAATGAATACTTGTCGGGGCGTGAACGATCTTCGGATATTGCACGTAACGACAAGGGGTATGGTTGTTAAATGAATGAGGTAAAGAATGCCTAGAGTGTTCTTATGTTATAATGTAAGTATGTGTATATAGGTACACGAATGGCATGTGAGTTCTACGTTCGACATAGTAAGTTAGGATGGCAAATCCCTCTAGCTTCTGTCGGACATAGACTCGGCTGGTGATGGCGTAGTTAAGGACTGCGAGCCTTATACGTGAAGTAGATGATATATGTAAACGTAGATAAGGACTGCGAACCTTATACGTAATGTAGATAGGCGTCAGCATAGGAAAGAACTGTGAACCTTATACGTGCTGATTTTGTAGCATAGGGGAGGACTGCGAACCTCGTACGTGCTATGAATTAGGTTGTAACATAGGGAAGGACTGCGAACCTTGTACGTGTTGTGGATGTATTTCAGCATAGGAAAGGACTGTAAACCTTATACGTGCTGATTTTGTAGCATAGGGGAGGACTGCGAACCTCGTACGTGCTATGAATTAGGTTGCAACATAGGGAAGGACTGTGAACCTTGTACGTGTTGTGAATGTACTATGGTATAGGGAAGGACCGCGATCCTTGTACGTACCATAAATGGTGAACATAGGTAAGGACTGCGAACCTTGTACGTGTTCACGACCTTGAGTACAGGTATAGATGGTGAACTATGAACGTACTCTCGGTAGACTGAGGTTAGTGATTGTAGATATGTATGTATGTATGGTAGCAAGTATGTATGTAGAACAGAATGGTAACTAGTGAAGTATGGATATGTATCTACGGATATGTGTGTATGTGTATGTATTGTATGGCGTTCGATTAACTAGAACTCACTCAGCGTAGCTGACTTTTAGTATGCACGCAGGTGAGCTGATTATAGAGTTAGCATGAGGATGACACACGGCATGGATTGAACGGCTGGCATCTGAAGAAAGAAGTAAAGATGTTTTAAATATAAAGTTTTGTGTTATGGTATCAAAGAAAAGATTTAATGTTTTGTAACAAATGATTGATGTTTTATATTCCGCGAAAAGTTTTAATAAACTCCGATTTGAAGAACTGTGTTTATGAGTAAATCCGACGCTAAAGTAGGGTCACCGGGTTCGGGGCCTTACACCAAGCCTTGGGCATAGATCCTTTGGTGGAGCGTTTCCTTGCAATTTATAATCATCATGTCTGCGGGAGCTGGTTCAGTTACGTTGTTATGAAGAAGGCCATAGGAACTAAGTCCCCGCGAAGCACGCACGAATGGAAGAACAAGTTTTTTGGATTAACGCTGACGTTATTTCGGAGGTCGTGGTCCGCCGCTCCATGACCCGGAAATTTTCTAACCTTCCAGTGGCTGAAACCCAGGGTCAGCCCTTGTATGATGACTTGGCGCAACTCCCACTCCGATGGGTCTCATTCCAGAGTATGCTCTAGTGTTGGTAGGAATGAGCCGTTGTGGCCATTCCCTGATGAGTTCCCATACTTCTCTCGGGACAATGGAAGTAAGTTACTCATTCTCTTCATCATCATCATCATCATTTTTTTAACTTGTTTCTATTCCAGGGAGGAGCACAACTTTTGAATTCCTCATCCATACGATTGATGGGAACATGTTCTGGCGCCCGCTTGAGATGGGGGACTTGCCGATTCTGGACCAAACCAGTGAAAACTTTAGTTTTCCCATCCGCGGGCGTTTAGAGCCCGTGGTTACTGAGGACGCTGTGGCCCAAGGTGTGTATATTCTGAACCCTGGTCCTCTTACCGTAATGCATTCAGACAGGACAATCATCCTTTCATCTAGTGAGGAATCTTCTAGTGAGGACTCTTCTAGTGAAGGATCATCGTCCCTTTGACTATTCAGCTGGTTTTCATGCGGGGGGTTCTGCGAGCTATTGCAGATCTCGCCCGCCGTCACAAGAGGAAAGCGGATACCGTTGGGCGTGAGTCTCGTTACGAGAAGGACATGGTGGGGGGTCCCTGTAACCACCCTCTGGCGTGAGAATAAGTATTGTACTAATCGGAAAGTACTAATACAAGTAATTGCTTAGAGCGTGTGGGAGTGAATGAATACCTTAAGGAGATGACCTCAGTATTTATAGGGAAGGTGGAGGAAGGTGATTGGTGGAGTTGTCACTATCAAGATATTTCTTTTCTACCTGAATGGACACATGTCAAGCGCTAATAAGATGTGACAGTTTGGCCACGTTTAGGGACAGTTTCCAGGTATCCAGGTGTCGTCTTTCCATTGGTTGATGTCACCATCAGGAAATATTGAAGAAATCTTCTAGAAGTAGTTTGTTACAACTGCTCTTTCATATCACGTAAGGACCGTGTGTGTGATGAGTCCCTTGTGTGGCTCGCTGGTTCCTCCCGCGGATGCTCAATGTTAATCCGCGGGTTGTGTTGGAGACCCGCGAGACGTATCTCTGGAACCGCGGGTAACTTTACTACCCTACATCCCATTGTCATGACTGCAAGTGGCGTTCTAGCCCGCGGGTTCCTTTCGCGGATGCTAAATGGTAATCTGCGGGTTGTATTAGGGGTTCACGGGTAGTTTTACTACCCTATTTCTATAGCGTCGACGTCAAATTTCACATGGGTCTGCTATGATTTTTACACTATAATTATACCAAAAAAAATCACATGGGTTGGTTGACCCGGGCTATGCGCTAGGTCCGCCGATGTTTGGGCCTTCGTTCTTGGCTCTATGCGGCATTCTTATGTTATTTAATTTTTATTTTCTTTCTTTTTTATGTCTCATGCAGTAATTAAATATTAAATAGGGCCAAGGAAGACAAAAGTGAAAAGGATGAAAATGATTTATAGTCAAACAAAAAACCCCTAAAAAATAATTAAAAAATTATAACTCAAAATAAAAAAATGAAAAAAGCAAAAAAATACAAAAATGTTTCCCAAATCATTCTTGCTAAAAAAACAAAAAATGTTGAGGAAAAAGATCCTTGTGTTTTTTAATTTATCATTGTTTTTTTGTTTATTTTCGTCATTAATTGTGTCTTTCTTTCTTTATTTTGTGTTATATTATTCAATATTGTGTTATATTTTGCTTACATTGTGTTATATTTTGCTTACATTATTATATTTTGCAATCAATATTGTGTTTTTTGTTTATTATTGTCATTGTGTCTGTTTTCTCAACATTGTGTCTTTTTGGGGGTTTTTTTAACTAGAAAGACGGGGAAACGTTTTAGTTTTTTTTTATTTATATTTTGAGTTATGATTTTTTTTATTTTTTAGAGAATTTTTGTATGGTCATAAATTCTTTTTTTTTTATAATTCTCATTTTTGTCTTCCTTTGAATTTTAAATTCTTCATATTAAAATATAGGTTCTATGTGTAACATTTTGGGTTTTTCAAACCCGGGTATTTGTATTCATTGCCTGACCCGGGTTTGTAATCGGATTTTTCGCCAATAAAATCTCGGGTTTATTAGTATATATATTTTTTCCAATTAATTCACTAATTTAATTAGTAATTGAGTATTATATAATAAATTGGTAAATAACTATGTGGTTATTGCAAAGTTGACCCCTAACTAACCTTTTAAGCACTCTTACACCAACAACCAAAGACCAAATTGCCAAATTTACACAAAAATATTTTTCGCTCCTTCTTCCCCTTTCCCCGTCGCTCGTAAACACCCCTCCCCCCTTTCTTGAACCTTAATTTTTGTTACACCCCCGCCAGCGACGGAAATGCGAGGGGCGTGATAACATCATGAATCATAGTCACTGTTTATAGACTTCACGATGGATACTTCATCAGAATGCCTCTACATGCATGTGACTCCATATGTATTTCCAATGCTTCAATTACCTGAGAATGCATGTATAAAAACGTCAACAAAAAATTGTTGGTGAGTTTCACAGGTTTATAAAAATATGTGTTTCTTGGACAACGAGTGAACCAATTTCTCAGACAGTTACCATGAGCTCTATGATTAAGACCTAACAGCGTTTCTATGCGCGCCCCTCTTGATTTTCTAATGCGAAAACATCGAAGTCTCTGTTGGACTAATATCACCCGCCAGACCTCCAATCTAAGTTAGTGCGACTAACCACGGGTGGGGTGTGTTAATCCCGAATAGTACTATTCACATTGGCCACGTCTACAATAGTTAATGATCATAGATTCTAGGAGACTTTTTGGTGCATTATTGTTTCCAACCCATGTAACAAAATGAGACTGCGTTTCTACTCGTTTCTGAACATGTGTTTCTCCATACATTCTCCCCCAAGAGTTTCAAAACAATTTAGTTAAAAAGGGGCCGTGGGACTCACCTGATTCTCAAATGCGTGCTAAGTTGACTAAAATACCGATTCCCGACCTACGAGTGCCCTATAATGTACAAGAACAGTTTAGATCTAATGTTTCGTTTCCGATACTAAAATGTTTCATGACCATGTTTCACCCAACTAGTTAGACTTGTTTCATTCTTGTGTCATTTTACTAAACGTTATTCGATGACCCGTTGGTGATAGGTTTCGTTATTCTTTATTCATATAAATTACGTCTATAAATATTAATTTGTTGTTTTAGCCGTATAACACTATGTCGGGTTGTCATATCCTACATGTTCGCTTTTAACGTTATATATATATATATTGAATCTAGAGATTCGTTTAACACTCAAGTCTCATAAAATATATAATTATATTTTATAGTTTTTGAAATGCCATTTTCTTTCGTTAAAGTTTCATAACTTTTTAAAACTCATAGTTCTTTATAAAACTTGGAGTGAGTATCTGAAAGTCCAAATTCATATATAAGGACTATAGACTTAACTTACTGATCATATTATAACACAATATATAACTTAGTTAAACACTGTCTTTATTTAAATAAAGTGTCATTGAACTGGTAGTTAAATACTAAACATGAAACCACATAATTGAGTTTGATATATTAATTCCATAAAAGAAATATGCACAATAAATAATTTCATATAAAGCATGTGTATGTATATAATAAGCTTGACAGCTAATTATTAAATATAGACAACATAGTTATTGTCCTAAAATATGTTATTTTCGCTATTTCTCGTATTCACTATCTTATAACAAGCGCGCGTATATGAACTTACCTACTGTTTTTAGAGTGCTAATTAAGGCTACTTAATCATAAGTTTAGTAACCACTTTTTAATCATGTTTGTTACAACAAATGATGTTGGATTTCGATCAGTATAACTCTTTGGGTGATTTGATCATGAACTCGTTTTTAAAATCCAAATAAACATAAGATTTGGGTTGTTTATGCCCACTTAGTAAAGATGATGTCTAGAATGGAAGGAAGAACCTTGGTCTCATGTTCGTCTCGGCTTCGTGATGTTCAGTTAAGCGCTCCTGATCTTTGCTTTGGCTTGAGAACCGGTAACGGGTTCGGTGTGTTTGTGTTAACACGAAAAAAAACCCCGAAGAATGGTGCGCCGGTGGTTGGCAGTGTTAACCGCGGAAGAGTTTGTGTGTGTTGAGTTGTAACCATGAGATAGAGGGAGAGATAAGGTGGTGGGTGGTGGCTAGATGGTGGTGTTCGGCAGGGCCTTTAAAACCGAGAGGCGAGAGGAGAGTGAGTGAGTGTGTATTGTTGCAAGTTGTTGTGGTTCTTTCATTCACAAACACT
>NW_027496662.1:0-157144 GCF_021521415.1 Bidens hawaiensis
GGTGATTTTTAAAGGTTTTGTATGGTTAATCATAATTATCACTAATCAAGACATGTTTATATAATCATAACTTGATTAAAAAAAGATTAAAAGTTCATTAAAATTAAGTTTTACCTTTGGTTTCATGCTGAAATATGAAGAAAAGAATTGGCCAGAAGTGTGTGTGAGTTTCTGTGTAAAAGTGATGAAGTAATATCTAAATTGAAGATATACTATAAGGGGGGAGTTCCCATGTTTGGCGGCCACAATGTATAAGGGGGCCATTGATCCTCTTTTTGGCCCATTACTGCCTCGTTTTGCATGCCAAGGTTCGGTCTTGGTCCAAAATTTAGATAGGGTTCGGTTTTTCGCAAGAAAACAAATTCGGGTATGAAAAACAGCACGAAAACGGCCGTTTTTTTGACTCATTTTTGAAAAATAATACAAACATATTATATGGTTGTAAAAACCCAAAATAATTTCACGGATTGCTTAAAACATGACATATAAGTGTTCTATAGATATTTTCCAGCTTGACGGATGCTACAATGCTTATTTTGATGTTAAAGATTGCGTTTAAACTCATACGTATTGTTAAACGAAACTCTTTTCGTTTAAACGATTTTATACGCACTGGGGTCTTATTATTAACATGTTAGCCACTATAATATATATATATATATCACTCATATATGACCCCTCAATATGTATACGGGTCATAATCAGTATGGATTGGTTACTCGTTTAATCGTCACAAATTAACCGATTTATCGTTTATTTGCTACGTAGTGAATAAGGTGTACCTCATTTTGTCACGAATGTCAGATTAATACAACGAGGTATGGTGATTGCCTATGCAAATAGAGAGTTGAAAGTTCATGAAAGCACTTACCTGAATCATGTCTTAGAGCTAGCAGCCGTGGTGCGTGCTCCCGAAATTTGGAGACATTATGTGTATGGTACGAAGTGTACCGTCTATACAGATCATATGAGTTTACAGTGCTTCTTTGAACAAAAAGAATGAGACAAAGGAGATAGTTATAGTTGATCTAAGGATTTTGATTTCGAGATCAAGTACTAATCAAGTAACGTTAATGTGGTCGCTTACGCACTAAGCCATAAGGGTGACGAAGTTATTGGAATAATTAAGTCGTATAAGGCGATTATCAGTCCTAACTTCATGGACAAAATCCACGAGGTGCAGTTAGAAGTCCGTATGGACCAGGATGTAATGAAAGGAGAATGAATCTCCTGGTTACACCGAAGTTTGTAAGACAATTCTTATAATGTGTAGATCAGATTAGGTTGTACGTGGATTCCACGCCATGGAAATCTTCGAGGATGAATCTTGGATGAAGTGCATAAGTCTAGATACTCAATTCATCTAGGATCCATCAAGATGTATCAAGACTTGAAGAAAGACTATCGGTGGCAAGGCATGAAGAACAGGATAGTAGAGTATGTTGGAAAGTGTTTGACTTGTTCGGAAGTCAAAGCAAAACATTATAAGTAGTATGAGAAGATTCAACCATTAGAAATTCTTCAATGTAAATGGGAACAAATCACAATGGATTTCATAAATAAGCTACAGCGTATTGTTAACAATCGTGTACTATTTGGGTGATAGAAGACCGTTTGACGAAGAGTGCTCACTTTTTCTCGTTATGTGTGACGTTCTCATCAGAGATGTTAGCCAAGGAGTTTACTAATGAGGTTGTATCAAGACATGTAGTGTCGTTGTCCTTTTTTCAGTTAGAGATACTCGTTTTACATCGAGATTCTGGAAGAAGTTTCATTAAGCTATAGAAAAGAGACTAAACATTAGTATGGCATATCATCCTCAAATACAAGGGCAGACTGAAAGGACTAATCAAACCCTTGAGGATATTCTCTGTGCTTGTGTGTTATACTTTGGCGGTAATTGGGATGATCACTTAACCTTGGCAGAGTTTTCATACAACAATAGCTACCCCGCAAGTATTGAAATGTCTCCATTCGAGATGGTTTACTGAAGGTTATGTAGAACTCTAGTTTTCTAGGGTGATATTGGTCAAAACGAAGTTGGAAGTGGTGCAAGAAACCTCCTCAAACTTTGATCAAATCAAAGCAAGGATGAAAGCTGCACAAGACCGTCATAGGTTTTATGTTGACAACGTGATGCTTAAGGTATTGCCTTGGAAAGGAATCATTCATTTCAGAAAGAAAGGAAGGTTGGGTCCAAGGTATATTGGACCATTTAGGATCACATGACGTATAGGTGAGGTAGCCTACAAGCTTGAGTTACCAGCAAAGTTGATGGACTCCACTCCACCTCTCACGTTTCAAATTTAAGGAAATGTCTAGATTATGACATGACTCACATGCCATTTGAAGATATTGAAGTGGAAGAGAAGTTGCACTCTGTCTAACAACCTATGGAAATTGTTGATAGGAAAGAAAAGCATTCCTTTGGTTAAGGTAATTGGAAGCATCATAAAGGATCAAACGCGACTTGGGTAGCCAAGGATGAGATGAGAAGGTGTTACCCAGATTTGTTTTAGTTTAATTTAGGTTTCATGGACAAAACCTCTTTCATAGGGGTAGACATGTAATAAATTTATTATTATTTTGTGCATTATTATTAATATGGTTAATCGTAAATAGAAAAGTTGGTTTATATCAAATAGTCACATATGGACTTGAGAAAGAGAATGGGATTAAGGTATAAATATACCCTGAACCCTCCTAAAACCCTAGATCTCACATTTCTTGCATAGTTTTCCTAAACCATAAACACACACACTCCTTTCTCAAGAGTCAATACACCAAGAAAAGAGATTTGTAAGATCGTTTGGAGATTTCTACATCTAAATACAAATGATTTACGAGCCTAAATCCATTCAAGAATCCAAAAGTTTAACTTGTTCGTAAAGGTGTGTTTAGTTATGAAATTTAACCGTTTATGCTCCAAACTCTTTGAAAGTTTGTATGCCAGCTAATCTAGTAGATTAAATTATTAAAGTTTCAAACTTTCTCACAAAATGAACATTTGGTGTTCATTTTGGAATTAAATTCGGGTGAAACAGACTCGTGTGTTGGATACTAGAACAATGGCATAATGGGTAGATTTCTAAATAAACCATAGTAATAGTTTAGTGCAAAATGATGTTGGAATAGTTAAAAGTCAGAGTGAAGAATGGGCGGTAGTGTGAGCATCCAAACAGACATGTCCATCATGTTGCGAGCCACATATTGAGCCATATGCAAGTAGGTTATAAAGACCATCCGAGCCCTATAAATATGTGATATGCGAACAACATAAGTTCAATAAGATGCAAGTTGTTGGATCCATCTTGCAAGCCCAATTAAAATTAGTCATGTGCTAGCAACCACAGCCCACTGCAAGCTGTGATCAACCTTGGGCCAGATCAGCGAGCCTAATAGGCTTCATCGAGCTGCGAGCTCAGTATTATTGGGAAACCATTTATTTCTTCAACAGGATTCAATTGTGATTACATAACATGAACCAATTCATATACGAGACATAATAGAATGATTCGAGCTGAAAGTTTGTTTCCGCATTAACATTTAACTGAATGATTACAAATGATTCATACATGAGTACATACATACATACATACATACATACATACATACATACATACATACATACATACATACATACGGTGAAGCTCAATTTGCCTAGATGTGCACCTCTAGGCGGCCTATCATTATAGAAAGAAGCCGGTAGAATAACAAAAGTCGTTCACTGAAATGTGCTGGGAGTTCTACCTCATTTCCTATGAAACAACCTAGTTATAGGCTCTTACCCTGTACACTGACCACTCGGGCATATCGGTCATTCCAATCAGCGAATGGCTAACCATACACTCCCACTTTGAGCCCATGGTCTCTATAGTTAGCAAATGAGCCACCATAAACCAAACACTAGGTGTATAGTCTACTAAACAAGGCAAATGAGCTGCCATACACCAACATCTAGGCGTATGGAACTTAGTCTAGGCGTATGGACTTCATACGTTTACATCTCAAGCGTATGATCCATGGTTACAACATTTAGTAATGACTAAACTACTCTTAGCCTATTCAATCAGTTACAGACTACGCATATTGTACTAACAAACTCCCCATTTTCCATAGCTGTCAAATGCTTAAAATTCAATTCATCAGTCACAATAAATGTACTAACAAACTCCCCCTTGTCTGATGATTCTCAGGCTTGTGAATATAGACAAATCTCTCAGTCTTATACGCTAAAAAATAACTCGTAGCTTCTTGTATCAAGTCTCCCCTTCAAGGTAAGCATCTCCAGTTAATCATTCCAATCATCCAACTGGCATATGATTTAGGTCAAACTTTCAACAATTAGCAGCAAGTCATCAACTATCCATCCAAACTGGTAAAGCATAAATATCTTTACATTTGACTTCATCACAAAGTTTCACGAATAACTCAATCATTCAAAATCTTTCACTTCGGTTTCCTTCTCTTGACAAGGCTTCTCATATAATTAAATCTTCTAAAGCTCTTCTACATCCCATTCACTTGGATGTACGGATGTTTTAGGCATGTAATGTGTAGGTCCAACTTCTATTACTTGATAAATAATGATCTGATTCTTCAATTCAATGACCTGACTCGTTTGTATTCTTTAGCAAGATCAACCCGTTCAAGAATTGTCCCCTTCAACATAAGTAATTCGTCGAATACTCGTTGCCAACATTGTCAAGAATTAAATCCTTCAGAAAAAAGTAAATGGACATACACTCGAAGCCAACAAACTCAAGTTTCAGTCTCAAATGAATCAATCAATAATCGAAGAATGTTCCGCTTTTTTAGTCTTGAACTATGTCAAATGTAGCTTTAGAAGAATGTATTACCACCCAAATCGCAGTAATTTGTCAAGAAACCCTTGCAGCTGTAGGAGGATACTAATCAAAATAAATTCACTGAAATTTATATCTCCTTTTTTTCTTGATAAATTCAGCAAGGTCTTGAACAATCTTCAAAAATCTCTAACAAACTCCTCTTTTATCAGTCGTGCTCTACCCATAGACCAGTAGATACGTGTGAAATTTCGGCAAGAAAATATTGCCGCCAATATTCTCAAGAAGAATTCACCACGTATTAGGACTATCCCATAATTTCGTTTAAGAAAATTGTTTTTTTTTTCTAAAATACTCATTTTTTAGGCAAATTGGATAAATAATCCCAACTTTGATAATCACTACCAGCGGTCCCAACTTTTAAGTATTTTTCTTTCAATGGACCTCCAATAAAAAACACTTAAAGCCGTGAAGTTTTTTTTCGAGTTTCAAACCGATGTCTCAGAGATTTGATTGAAAGAACGATATGAGTCGACCTATGTAAAACTTATCTCGAAACGGTGGTCCTAGTGAAACAATGTTACAATTCGGGTGTTTGAATTCCCAATTAACAAAAATCAAATCATTTGAATCACTATTTCGAGATAAGTTTTACATTAGTCGAATCGTATCGTTCTTCCAATCAAAATCCCAAAAACATCGGTTTGAAACTTGGAAAAAAAATTAACGGCGTTAAGTGTTTTTTTAACAGAGGTCGATTGAGACAAAAATACTTAAACGTTGGGACACTAGTAGTGATTTTTAAAGTTGGAATTATTATCGGCCAATACATAAAAGTTGGGATTATTTATTTCTAATTTGCCTTTTTTAATTTATTTTTATCAAAGGAAGACATCTTCCATGTGATAGGTGGATAAACACCTCATTCGCCTAAAAGGATCTTCATATTCCTGAACAAGGTCGCATACGCTACATATGAATATCATTCGTTTGGTCTTTCAATGAAATGGTAAATATATGCCTACAAGTAAACGAATGGATATCCATACGCTAAGAATTAGGCGTATGGTCATTGATCCAAGCGATTGAAAGTTGTTGAAAGCGATTACTAGCATTTTAAGCAAATGTCTAATGTTCATTAGGTGTTTGAAGCTTCAATAAGTTCTATCCATGGCAGAAACATTAAAACCCAATCAAGTCACTGAATTAATCCA
Organism: Bidens hawaiensis; assembly: GCF_021521415.1. NCBI lineage: Eukaryota > Viridiplantae > Streptophyta > Magnoliopsida > Asterales > Asteraceae > Bidens > Bidens hawaiensis. The sequence goes on from NW_027496662.1 coordinate 6,020, forward strand.
CCAAGTTAAGCACCAAGCTTTGAAATCAGTAATTGATCACTAATCAACATTCAATTGTTGGAATCGATCTGCCCAAGACACATATTAGAGTTGATGTGGCTAGTACGTATTGATCCAAGTCGGGTCATACCCAATAAAAAGCTAGACAAACACCATGATAATTATTATTAGATATGATATAAGTAAGGATTATCAACACTTATAATATTTGGAAATTGGGTTTTCTAAATATTTGCATATGTGTGTTAAATAAATTATATGGATAATTTATATTTTGAGATATGTTATTTAATTGGTTAAATGACATATTGCATGTTACTTATGTTATGTTTATGACATAAACATTATAAGTAAATAAATTGTAAGTAATAAAAGAGGATTTGAATTTTGGGTGGGAAAAAGCTTTTCCCTCTTCTCTCTCCTCCTTTTGTTTCTTCCAATACATGCAAGAGGTTCCATTGGAAGATTATTAATTCTTGGGTGAATAATAAATTACACCTTATCTCACACACACATCTCTCTCTCTCTTTTCTCCCTTTGAGGACGAGAACAAGAAGAAGAAAAAGAATAAAGATTGTTCGTGCATCAAGTGTTAGGACCCTAGAAACCAAGGTGTTTGTTGGAGCTTGTTGGGTATACAAGCTTGAGGTTTCCTCCATTGGAAGCTAGCCATTCATATCTTTCATCCACTTTATCTTTCGGACTTGAAGGTATGATTCATGCAACACCCTATGGTTGTTTTTGATAACATGTATTTCGTATATGGATCCGGGCATTGGGTTTAACATAAATGGGTTTATGTGTAAAGTAATAACAAGATTTAAAACTTTATTTCCACTGCGTTTTCCTTAATAAATTGTTATTTTGGACTTTGATAATCTTGCTAAAACCCAACAATGGCATCAAGAGCTGCTTATACGGATACATGCTTCATAGATCTAAAATTTTCGGGTTTTATGGTGTGGTTCACCATATGGCCGAAAGTTTTTTTGGTTTTTGGTTACCCCTTGGTTCCTCAAGATTATACTTTACATGCATTTGATAATCTTGAAGAATTAAGTCATTTGGATGATTAATTATTTTGTTTGGACAAAACCCGAAACTTTCAGTTTTGTTCCTCTTGGCCGAAAGTTTTATGGGTTAGAGGGGAACCATTTTTGTCTTCTAAGACCTTTCATATTTGGATGTGCAATTGATGTTCATAACCTAGCCATGACCTTTGGATGTGTGTCTGGTATGTGATTTATTCGGTTTATTCAATTTGGTTGTAATATTCATTTATTTGGGTTTGTAATCTATTTATTCATTCATTTTGGTTTGTAATAATTAGTAGATTAGTTGTGTTTCTTTTACTAGAGAAAAATGTATTAGGATATATTTTTTGTAAAAGAAGAAGCAACAAAGTTACGGTTTTGGTTTTGGGCCTTAATGGACCTCATAGTCCAAGATGGGATTTTAGCCCAATGACCAAAGCCCAAACCTGGAGGCCCAAGATAGCTAGGAGCTGAAGTTGGAGCCCATATGGAAGCCCAAATAAAGTGGAAGAGTCACAACATTAGGTGGACACTTGAAGCATATGGATGCGGGATCAAGTTGGTGTTCACCGTCACATGCCTTGTGTCATTCTCGTCCCTTAGGAGAGACCTTTTGACACACTTGTTTCGGTCAACAAGTGTTGTCTATTTAGGTGGCTATGGTTATGGACATGTGCTTGTATTTTATGTTTGTATGGTTGTTTTAATTATATTGTTTTATCATGTATGATGTTAACAATTAAAATCGACAACTAGCATAAAAGTGATTTCTTTGAAATTGTTATGTTATAAAATTGGTTTTACTAAACTATTAATGATTTCATAATAAAGTGAGTTTTATTAAAAGGAATATGAAAATTGGTTTTCAAAGGTACCATACATTTGAATGCATGCAAATGGAAGGTACACTAAATAGTTTTTCAATCTAGAATTTTGAAAACTAAAATCCCTTTTAAAACAAGTTGAACACCATCCTTTAATACGACACTTAAGTCACTTGAAGACTTGAATCGTGGAATAGGGTCACCTAACCACATTTAAGAAAACTTGTGATCTTGAGGTGGTTTTACAATACTTGTAGGATGAGGGTCACCTAACCACTTGTATATGTAAACTCACACATGTGTGTAAGTAGGACGACTTGATTTGAAACCATATGAATAGGGTCACCGGCACATGGCATTCAAAGGTGTTGATGGGATTAAACGTGCCAACTAAACATATGATGTTTAACCGATCCCATAAAACTAGAATTTGCAAAGGGTTGCAATTGTCAAACGTTGACTACCTTGTTAATTTGAATAGTAGGATAAAGGTCACCTAACTACTATTTGAATGAAACGTTGGATTATAGATTTTAATCAATAATTGTCTTGGAGACATTAAAGGGTATTAAAGATTAAAATTTATTGATATCGAAAATACTAAATTGAACTTTGTTAAATTCTTTATAGATGCCCGCAAACAATCAACAGAACGCTATTATCCCTCATGTGCATAATCTATCACTTAGATCCATTCTGGACAAGGATCGTCTAAACTTTAACAACTTTATGGACTGGTATCGAAACTTGAGAATTGTTCTCAAGCAAGAGAAGAAGTCCTACATATTAGATGATCCTATTCCCGATGAACCAGATGTCAACAACTTGGATGCCTATGCGGATTGGTTGAAATACACCGAGGATTCGGTGCAAGTTTCTTGCCTCATGTTGGGAACAATGATTCCCGAGATCCAAAAGGATTTCGAGAATCATGGGGCGTATGACATGATAACCCAGCTTAAGGAAATGTTCCTTACTCAAGCTAGGGTGGAGCGCTTCGAAACGGTTCGAGCACTTCATGCATATCATATGGAAGAAACCCAATCTGTATCATCTTATGTGCTTAAGATGAAAAGCCACATTGATCGGCTTGAACGGCTTAACTGTCCCGTCTCAAAAGAGTTAGCCACGGATTTGATCCTGAACGGCCTAACTAAAAGGTTTGAGACATTTGTCATGAACTACAACATGAACGGATGGGACAAAAGCGTTGGTGAGCTTCACGCAATGCTTAAGACAGCCGAAGCCGGCATGGGTAAAAAGGTTTTACCCGTTCTTGCGATCAATGAGGGTGGCTTGAAGAAGAGGCATCACCCGGAACCAAATGCAAAGGTTGTCGTTGGTAAGGGGCAAGTCAAGAAGGGGTTCAAGGGGAGAGCAAAGGCGGAACCCAAACTCAAGAAGCTAAAGGTTAGCTTTGAGGATGCGTTCTTTGGTTGTGGGGAGATAGGTCACTGGATGAGAAACTGTCCGACCTATCTCAAGGAGTTGAAAGCTAAGAGGGATGTGGGGCAAACCTCAGGTACAACTTTCATGATCCATATTGATCTAAATATTGTTTCTTCTAACACATGGGTATTGGATACCGGATGTGGAACTCATATCTGCAATTCATTGCAGGGGTTCAAAAGAAGAAATGATTTCAAGAAAGGAGATATAAGTCTCTTCATGGGCAATGGAGCAATGGTTGACGTCCAAGCCCGAGGAGATTATGTTTTGAAGCTTCCAAATGGTTTGGAAGTTATTTTGAAAAACATTTTGTATGCTCCTAGTTTGACTAGGAACATTATATCCGTTTCTCTTTTAAGACAATTTGGTTATGATTTCAAGTTTGTAGACAATGGTTTTTATGTATTCATGAATGATGTCTTTTATTTTAAAGCGATGCCGTTTAATGGCATTTATGAATTGGTTCATGATGATACATCCATTGATAACTCGTTGTACCAAGCAAGCACCAAAAGACTAAAATTGGATTTGAGTAAAACATTTTTTTGGCATTGTCGCGTTGGTCACATAAACAAAGATCGCATTCATACACTTCAAAAGAATGGTATTTTGAAATCAAGTGATGATTCATTTGATGAATGTGAATCTTTTTTATTGGGAAAGATGACCAAGGAGCCCTTTAATGGAACTAATGAAAGGGCGAAAGACTTATTAGGTATCATACATTCGGATGTATGTGGTCCTTTTAGGAAAATGACAAGGACTGGTGAAAGATACTTCATTACCTTTACCGATGATTATAGTCGCTATGAGTATGTGTTCTTGTTAAGACACAAAAATGAAGCCTTTAAAATGTTCAAAGTCTTCCAAAATGAAGTACAAAATCAACTCAACAAAACAATCAAAGTACTACGTTCCGATAGAGGAGGTGAATACCTCAATGATGCGTTTTTAGAACATCTTAGGGGTTGTGGGATTGTCTCACAACTTACTCCACCTGGAACACCACAACATAATGGTGTATCTGAAAGGAGGAATCGAACTTTATTGGATATGGTTCGATCCATGATGGCTAGCACATTACCTCTATCATTTTGGGGTTTCGCTTTGATCTCTACTGCCCGTATAAACATGGCACCAACCAAGAAAGTGGAAAGGACACCTTTTGAAATATGACATGGAAAGGTTCCATCATTATCATATTTAAGGGTATGGAGCTGTGAGGCTTATGTTAAGATCTACACCCTAGACAAATGTCACACCCTGCCAATAGGGGGCTGGGAGTTTCAAGGACAAATTGGTACCATATGTAAGCAGCGGAAAATTATTGATAAAGATAAGTTACAATATTTGTACTAAATATTTATGACAAGGTGTAACTACACAACTATCTCTTCTCTTCTCTGACACTGCTGCAATCCGTGTTGGGTTCTACTAATCTCATTGGCATCTAATCTTCTTTGTTCTTGCTCGACTTATGCCTCTATCATTAGTCATGCTCATTACAATGCTAATCCAAATCACTATCCACTAGGTACCTGAATACAAGCTAAAAAGTGTCAACTAAAAAGTTGGTGAGTTCGTGACTTTAGCTCACATACACATAAAACAGTTCATTTATAAAAGTGCGCAAGTTTGCGTGTATGTAAGTATAAAGCATGGTGCGCATCAATCAAGTCCACAATCAAACCTGCAACTAGCATAAGTATCCCCAACTCATACTAGAAGTTAAACCGTCCCGGACTATCACCCTGCTAAAAGCAATAATCAAACACGTAGGTTATATGCCGCAACGATCCGCAGATCTCAGTGTGGTTTACCCAACATAGGGTCACTGTGCGTGGGGGTCTCCCAAATAGTACTACCCATACAAGCCTCCGGCCCATTCCCTCGGGCTAATGATTGTGTAAAAGTTGGGACAAAATTTAGCAGTAAAACACCTCTTGGTAAACATCACACCATAAGTAAAACCAGCATGTATCCAGCCCAAAAAGTTTAAGTAAAAAGGGCAGCACGAAACTCACCTCAGTCCGTAGCAATATGTATATGAAAGATAATCAATGAGCTTGCACTATGCTAGAAATCACCAAGTACGCCTAGTATATTAATCAACAATAAGTTATCGAAAAACAATGTAAAATTCACTATGGTATTGTGTACTAGTTAATTCTAAGTGTTTTCCAACGCATTTAGTTCTCGATGAGTAAAATTTTCTTTTATGGGAAGTTTGTACTTAAATCACTTAATAAGATTGATGTTTTGTGTTTAGGTATACAATTCAACTTTCGAGAGTTTTAATTACCTTAGTTCATTTGTCGGGTTTCGATAAAATTTCCATTTTTGGAAAGTTCGGGTTTTCGGTTAGGTTTCGAGTTATGACCATAGGATTTATATATTTTATTCATGTCAGAAGTTTAATGATTCTTGTTAAAATAACCATGTCACATGTTTACAAGAATTGATAATGCCGGTGATAACCGGTGCTGTCGGTTTTTAGCGAGATGTTTTGAAAGAATAGTTTTAAGTAAACGAATGATCTTCTAATTAAAACTTCAAATTTTCCGGGAACATATATTATACAAAAATATGTTACTTCCAGGTCTGATTATTCAGCAAGTTTAATGTTATACAGGTTTAGTCCATGTACTCTCGTTTAACGTTCGTTTTGGTAAAATTCGGATTAAAATCATAGCGAGTTTTTGTAAAATAAGTAAGCACTCAAAGTATGAGTTTATTGACTTATATATACTGTAAAAAAATAAAAGAAACTTCATATCTTTATATATATATATTTTTTCCCATGTGCTAGTTCGTTTTACGTTGGTTTTACCGCAAGTTGCGTGTAAACTCTAAATCTTGAACCAAAGAGATGTTGCATCCATAAAAATGTTTTATACTATTATGCTAAGGTATTTTAAATAAAAGTTTCCGAAAAAATATACATTTTATATTTTGAAGCAATTTATTGTTTAAAAGGCGGCATGTTCGTCGGTTTGAACGAAATAACGAGTTTAGGCTTGTAAACGGGCCCTTTTTCTAAATCCGTTTATCCTTTATCATATTATAATCATATTTAGTCATTTTAACTTATAAATTTCTGTTCTAAAAAAAAGATTCTTGCATTTTCAGTTTTTAAGAAATAACCGGTTTTTCTCCAAAAATGCCCTTAACCACGTTTACTGATTATAATCCAGTTTTTTCACAACGAAACAGGTTGGGACCTGTTATAATAAGTACGAATGACTTATTAAGAGTTTTGTATTGATAATAGGGAGTTTTGTATTGATAATAGGGTGCTGGAAACCCAAACAGTAGCTTCGGTTCGGTTTGGGCCCGTTAGCACCTTTATGTTATATTTTTAACCATACTCAGTTTTGGTTCTCAATCATTTTAGGACCTGTTGTAATACATTTAAATAAGTTGTTTTCAGATTTCATAGGTTTTAAAAAAATGTATTCAGGGCTGCTCTTGCGAGTACGGCCCCGGTTTTGGCCCGTTTTGGCTCTAGTTAGGTTTCAAAGCGATGTTTCGCTTAAAATAGTCTTGGGTCAGATTATATATCATCAAAATATAAAATTTATGGCTGCAAAAAGATATCATTTTATTACTTGGGTTGCACGGCTTGTTTCTTATTTAAAACGTGTTGCAAATGTGTCGGTTCGGAAGACTTTTAACACATGGTTTCAATATTATCCCATGGGGCTGATTTATAGCATCTCAAGGATTTAAATACGTATTATTAACTTCTGGAAATTTTGTAAAATTCTCAGGAGTTAATAAGGTCACCTATCGGGTTTATTTTCTAACTAGTTTTCGCTTAAACGAGTTATCGAATGTCCATAAGTTTGGGCACAGTTTTGGGGCTGCACATAGTGTAAATTTTAAAGTTTTAAACCCGTTAAATTCTTGTTATATTCTGATAAGCTTAACAGGATTGGCTGATTTAGTTTATACTTCGTTAGTTTGTATTCAAAACTGAGTTTTCGGTTTCGTTTTATAATCTGTTTTCATGTGATATGGCACATAAAGTAGTTTTGGTTCGGGCACAGTTTCACCACCGCTCCTGCCCAGATGTTTGGATTTCAAAACATGTTATATCCCTTGTATAATCTTGTAGGTTTTAAATAAGATTAAATGGTTTAGTTTATATCCTGTCCGTTTGGTTTAAAGGCTGAGTTTTCAGTTAAGGTTTTATACTTGTAAAAATCAGTTTATAGCGGGTAACGATTTAGGGTTCGGGAACAGATTTGTGAGCATTACATGAATGTGATTTTTCATGTACATGGCTGGTAACAACACATTGAAATAGACAAGGAAGATGATGAACACGAAATTACAAATATTTCTGGTTAATGAGCAGTTTCCAAGGTTCGGTTGCTCAACCTTTGAGTGCAATCCAATAGTAAGAGAGAAGGAGTTTAGGGCTGGGAATTTCAAATTAACATTATAATCAACCTCGATGTTTATATCAAAGCTGAGTATAGATTGATTAGGTTACCCGATTTCCTGTTCCCTGATGGCAGGTTCGATTAGTGAAAAGATGAAACCGGAGATAAATCAATTGATGAAGCCTGAGTATTTTTATTTAACCTCAATGAGTGTTGATACCATGGATTTTGTATAAGGAAATGGAGGATCAGTTTTGCAGAAGATATCTTGGAGGAAGAGGCATGCAAAAGTTTTGGTTGGAGAAGCAAACTGATTAAAATTGATAAGGGCAGGGGCTGTCGTCGCTGGTGATTGGAGGCTGAGGGTGGTAGGGATTTGATTTGATTATTTTGTGTAGTCTTTTATTATATCTTTGTTATTACTATTTATTTACTTATAATAATCTATATTTTTTTTACAACTTCAAATAATAAGTTTTAGATAAATAGTAAGGAACTTATGTTTACACATAAACCATCGGTCTATATATTGTAGGTAATATAATGTGTGTCACTATTCTCGTTTCGTTGGGTTCGGTGACCGGATGGTAATATAACGGGTTGTTCGATATTTGGGTTTTAGATTATTTCGGACATGGTAAGATTAAGTAATTATGGGATGATTCATTTATTTATTTTTGGAGTTGTCGGGTTCGAGTTCGTTCGGGTTGAACGAGCCTTTGTTTTTGTTTCGTTTGGCTAAATTGGACCAAGCCATGTCTTAAAATAAAAGGTTATTAATGATTGGGTCGAGCTCATTAACATACGGTTTACTCTGACCATTCGTCCAACATCATACTCGGTATTTAACAAGTTCTCTAAAAAAAATCTAGCCCCATTTTTCGGGTTGTTACAGTCTTCCCAACTTATAGGAATTTCGTCCTCGAAATTCAACGTAGGTTATATAGTCTAGACTAACACGTATTTTTCTCATTTTATATTTTACAACTTTGTTACCTTAATATGTTCGGATGGTAGACGGTACCAAATCTAAAGATGGTGACGATATATGATTAGTTAGTTAGGACGTTAGGATTATGAATTCGCCACAACGACAAATAAATTATTTACACCGACCATAGGTTTTCGAATCACCAAATGAAATATAATTAGCCACCTCGGCTTCTACGAAATTAAAGGACTTCAATGAGAGGTGATGATGCAATAAACGGTTTATTTGATAACGCAATGGTTTAGTAATCAAGTTTAAAATTTGCCTTTGGAGGACTTTATTGTCCCGAATGAGGTTTTGAAAAGTATTGAGGGTCAAGCCGAAAAAAATGAAACATCCTATTTGTTATATTTCTCAAGATCATATTAAAAAGGCGTGGTCGACGTGTAGATAGACAAACTTATGTAGGTGCGTAAACCCTCTTTCAGGTTTGATCAAAATCTTTTCCACAGAGTAATTTGTCAAGTTTTAAGGGTAATTTCGGCTCTTATAAGTATTATACAATAGGTAGGATTTTTAGCAACAAAGGACATTCAACCGAGAATTCTAGTCGAAACTCATCATTTCATGTCGTGGAATTTATCAGGTTCCTGAAACTTATTCATTTGAAGAATTTGGAAAAATTAGAAGTGGTATAAACAATGGAATGAATTTCCCACCGCGAGGTTGTTAAGTGTAATTATTACGCTTTATAAAGTATGAAAGATGAAGTGTGCTCATAAAAGATAAAACAAGGCTATAGGCATGAAGTCGTTAAGTTGGGTCTGATGCCGTATAGGGGACCACCAGAATATTTTGGCAGATATCACTACGTAGGGTAATAGAAGGTACCTCAACGATAGTAAATCAATAACAGTATTAAGTTAGTGACTTCGGGGTTGAGCACATGTGAGATCAAATGGTGTAACTTGAAAGGGTTAAATAGTTGTGTAAATCGTACACTCATCTGGCATGGTGGTGTCACTTTAAAACTCATTTCACCAATTTCACGGCGCTTGAGATAACCCTAAAGTTAAAGCTCATATTGCTTGATGGGTCGGTTGATCTCAAGATTTCATACAAGAGTTGTGGATGTGCCTTTTACATATAATATTATCTGGGGGAAAAGGAACTATGTCACGATGTGATTGCATCAGAGATTTACAAGTCCAACGTATAGAAACTTAGAAAGGTCAACTCTATAGACAGTTGTCCCGAGTATTGTAGATGTTTTATGTTGGGATGTTATAATGCCTAGGGGCATAGAAGACAATCATCAATATTACAAAAAGTCGTATCTTCTAAGGAAGTTTATCAAATTGAGGCTTTAGGAAATAGTCGTTGTGAAAAAGAGATCAAGCAAGGTTATATAGGAAGGAAAACTAAGTTATTAATAAGTGTCAGGCGATTCTATTAATCTTTTTTGAATCAAAAGGTTGCGACTTACCACACAAATTCAATTCAATTCAACAAAGTTGGACTTAGACCAAAGGTCCGACATAGGTGTCCGACTTCCTCCACTTAGGCTAGGGTTGTTTTAGAGAAGTCGCATGAAGTTGTCTAGTAGGTAAAGTGAATAAGATATCATGAGGATGCTGATTCGTGTCACGTTTTTCTCAAACACCAGTTTAAATTGACGTAATTGTAAAAAAAAATACATTTATTAGACATAGTAGTGTTATATAAATTTTTAAAAAGTAAGTATGTAAGGATTTCGCAAGTTATGAAAAGTAATTTGTATGCCTTATTTTTACATAAAGTCTATAACGTTGAATCCCATTTGAAACAAAAATATTGGACGAAGCGGTTATTAAGCCTTCATCTTGGAATTGCAAAATTTAAGATTTGACATTAAGTCATTTCGTTCAGAAGTTTTATTAAATAAATAAAAAAATAATGATAATCTTGGATGATGTAAAAGAGTTTAAGAAGAACAAGGGATTTATTTGATTTAAGCTACGACACTAAGTTTGTAGAAATTTAGTTAGTTTTAACAAAATTTAAAAATAACTTTTATAGTCCTTCCATAAAAGTTTTAGTCAACTTTAATAACTCTATAGATCTAGTTTGTAGATTTTTAAGAAAAACTTATCCCTATTCGAATAATCAAAATAGTTTAAGAATTAGAGTTCACATAAATAAATATCAAGATTATTACAGTGGCCCTAGAAGGATATGAAGTTAAATTCTTAGAAATACATGAGAGCGTAACTAAGAAGAGTTAATTTTCCCCGGTTGAGGATGCAAATAAGGCGAGTTGGAATGATCCTTAGTCTAGGTTTTGGATACTATCTAACAAGTTCCAAACTTCTTCAGTATATCATTGCGTATAAATTTCTTCACCACTATGGGTTGACTATTAAATCTTGTATCATGAATTGGGAGTTTGTGATTTCAACATTCGCACCTACTAGGAAATAGTGCGTCATGAGGTTCATGAGGTGTTCATATGGATCATTTGCAAAGTCGTCAGAATCATAGAATTAAGAAAAGGATACGGTATAGCAAAAAAAAATTTCTTAATTACTTATATATGGTTAAAGTAACAAAATAATTTTAGAAATAACATAGACGTATTATGGTAAAGGAACATTTCTTAAGCGAAGTTGTAATTGAAAATACAAAGATAATACCAACAATTAGGCATGCATTCCTATTGTGAATGTTACGAGATTATTTCTCTATAGATGAAAATTTTCAATTTTTTTTTCAAGAGTTTGGTGGCGCAACACTATCTTTGATGAAAATGATCATTGGATACTAAAAGTTAACACGGAATGGTTGAGATAGTGTTGGCACGGCTAGATACGGATGAAGTCAACACTTGATGTTGTAGGATTGTTTAGCAGTTTTAAAAATCATTATAAGTGGCTTGTCGAAGACAATTCACCATATACCCCTTTCAGGTAACCTTCTAACATAGTTGCATGATTACACACGGATATGAAAAACTCTGGACTTGTAATATGGGTCTAATGTGTATGAAAGTGAAGTCTCCATGCTCTCACGTCATGAGAGGTTGTTTGAACATATATGTTGCTTATCACTAGTAAGGTGCGCGCACGCTGGCTAACTTGGCTATACGTCTGAGGTTAAAGGTTGGGAATCTTTGGTGATAGACTTTAGTTAGATCGGGGGCGCTCACTAATGTTTGGTCTGGTTTGCGAATCCTAACGACTATCACTTAGGTTAATATCATCTTCGTTATTGAATATGAATTAAAAGGAAATAACAATGATGAATATATCGATGTCCAAGCGGAGAATGTTTGGTTAGTTTCACGCGATCCATTGATAGAAGCCGTGCAGAAATGGGCGCAACTATTGGAATAGAGTAGCCAAAGGACATAATAGAAGTATCACCTAGACGAATACAATTCATTATATAAAGAAGCACAAAGTCAATGTTATGCGTACTTGCCGATTCGAATTGTTGAAAAAAAAAATGCTAGACGAGTCAACTATGATCCTGAAAAATGTCCCGAGTTTGGCTGTCATGTTAGATCAAAAGTCGTGTATGCCAAAAGTTCCAACACATGTGTGTCAAAGAAGTGGAACTTCCAATGTATAGGAATATTTGTTTGAAATGATATAAATGTGACAAGTTTTAAATATGACTAGTTGACTACTCAGAAAGTCACTTAGCTTAAGAAGAGGAACTGATAAAGTGGCGTAAGAGATCATTAAGCTTTAAATGAATGGTACCGTCATGCTGTCGTAGTTGATGACTCATAAAGTATATTAAGTTTGGATTTAGCAATGTGCCCGTTTTTCTTGTTATACTTGTATATGCATGGTGTTTTGTAATAGTTTTGGTTGGTGGTGTTGGTTACCATAACAGGGTTACCAGAACTCACACGCACGTGCAAATTTATAATTACGTTGATCACCCATAATTATAAATTTGCATTGCATGGTCACTCTAGTTTTCTCCTATCAGGTGTTTTATGTGAATTTTGTTCATAGTTGTAGTTTTGTATTTCCCTAAGCAAGCTCTTATGGCACTCCTAGTAATGCAATATGGGCTCCTATGTTACTCAGTATATGGATTTCTATGGGTAGCGATGAAGGTAAATCACGTAACCTTCTTTGCTAAGTAAAATAAATAAATGCTTAACACAAAAACGGGGTTAAAGTCCCTAAATAGTCTCGAGCATAACACGGTCCAGCTAACATAAAACGCCTTCGCAACATAAACGCCCTCTGGCAATGGCAGATACTCTCAAGCGTAACTAGCTCCTATCAAATTAGTGTGCCCAATAAACACAAATGCTGATCACGTGTGCATAAAGGTCTTACAAGTATTCATGAGAAAATCGATAGCTTATCATGTATGCACACTTTCAAATTAATCAGGTTATCACTTAGTAGTCAATCCTCTAAATGAAGTCTTAGAGTTCTATAAGCTAAATCATAGAACTAGTCAATTCATATAGCCAACCCTTAGCTATTTTGATCGCACCTAAATGTTTTCAAATACCTAATTGGTCAAGCTCTTTGCAGTTTCAGAGTCTTAGTCTTCGCAAGTAGGGATCATTAAAACATTTCGGTTAAAGCCTAGAAATCTCTAAAGAGTTCTAATTCGCTGAAACCTTTGGCTCTGATACCAATATGTCACACCCAGCCAATAGGGGGCTGGGAGTTTCAAGGACAAATTGGTACCATATGTAAGCAGCGGAATATTATTGATAAAGATAAGTTACAATATTTGTACTAAATATTTATGACAAGGTGTAACTACACAACTATCTCTTCTCTTCTCTGACACTGCTGCAATCCGTGTTGGGTTCTACTAATCTCATTGGCATCTAATCTTCTTTGTTCTTGCTCGACTTACGCCTCTATCGTTAGTCATGCTCATTACAATGCTAATCCAAATCACTATCCACTAGGTACCTGAATACATGCTAAAAAGTGTCAACTAAAAAGTTGGTGAGTTCGTGACTTTAGCTCACATACACATAAAACAGTTCATTTATAAAAGCGCGCAAGTTTGCGTGTATGTAAGTATAAAGCATAGTGCGCATCAATCAAGTCCACAATCAAACCTGCAACTAGCATAAGTATCCCCAACTCATACTAGAAGTTAAACCGTCCCGGACTATCACCCTGCTAAAAGCAATAATCAAACACGTAGGTTATATGCCGCAACGATCCGCAGATCTCAGTGTGGTTTACCCAACATAGGGTCACTGTGCGTGGGGGTCTCCCAAATAGTACTACCCATACAAGCCTCCGGCCCATTCCCTCGGGCTAATGATTGTGTAAAAGTTGGGACAAAATTTAGCAGTAAAACACCTCTTGGTAAACATCACACCATAAGTAAAACCAGCATGTATCCAGCCCAAAAAGTTTAAGTAAAAAGGGCAGCACGAAACTCACCTCAGTCCGTAGCAATATGTATATGAAAGATAATCAATGAGCTTGCACTATGCTAGAAATCACCAAGTACGCCTAGTATATTAATCAACAATAAGTTATCGAAAAACAATGTAAAATTCACTATGGTATTGTGTACTAGTTAATTCTAAGTGTTTTCCAACGCATTTAGTTCTCGATGAGTAAAATTTTCTTTTATGGGAAGTTTGTACTTAAATCACTTAATAAGATTGATGTTTTGTGTTTAGGTATACAATTCAACTTTCGAGAGTTTTAATTACCTTAGTTCATTTGTCGGGTTTCGATAAAATTTCCATTTTTGGAAAGTTCGGGTTTTCGGTTAGGTTTCGAGTTATGACCATAGGATTTATATATTTTATTCATGTCAGAAGTTTAATGATTCTTGTTAAAATAACCATGTCACATGTTTACAAGAATTGATAATGCCGGTGATAACCGGGTGCTGTCGGTTTTTAGCGAGATGTTTTGAAAGAATAGTTTTAAGTAAACGAATGATCTTCTAATTAAAACTTCAAATTTTCCGGGAACATATATTATACAAAAATATGTTACTTCCAGGTCTGATTATTCAGCAAGTTTAATGTTATACAGGTTTAGTCCATGTACTCTCGTTTAACGTTCGTTTTGGTAAAATTCGGATTAAAATCATAGCGAGTTTTTATAAAATAAGTAAGCACTCAAAGTATGAGTTTATTGACTTATATATACTGTAAAAAAATAAAAGAAACTTCATATCTTTATATATATATATTTTTCCCATGTGCTAGTTCGTTTTACGTTGGTTTTACCGCAACTTGCGTGTAAACTCTAAATCTTGAACCAAAGAGATGTTGCATCCATAAAAATGTTTTATAGTATTATGCTAAGGTATTTTAAATAAAAATTTCTGGAAAAATATACATTTTATATTTTGAAGCACTTTAGTGTTTAAAAGGCGGCATGTTCGTCGGTTTGAACGAAATAACGAGTTTAGGCTTGTAAACGGGCCCTTTTTCTAAATCCTTTTATCATTTATCATATTATAATCATATTTAGTCATTTTAACTTATAAATTTCCGTTATAAAAAAAATATTCTTGCATTTTCAGTTTTTAAGAAATAACCGGTTTTTCTTTTGTTCCAAAATGCCCTTAACCACGTTTATTGATTATAATCCAGTTTTTTCACAACGAAACAGGTTGGGACCTGTTATAATAAGTACTAATGACTTATTAAGAGTTTTGTATTGATAATAGGGTGCTGGAAACCCAAACAGTAGCTTCGGTTCGGTTTGGGCCCATTAGCACCTTTATGTTATATTTTTAACCATACTCAGTTTTGGTTCTCAATCATTTTAGGACCTGTTGTAATACATTTAAATAAGTTGTTTTCAGATTTCATAGGTTTTAAAAAAATGTATTCAGGGCTGCTCTTGCGAGTACGGCCCCGGTTTTGGCCCGTTTGGGCTCTAGTTCGGTTTCAAAGCGATGTTTCGTTTAAAATAGTCTTGGGTTAGATTATATATCATCAAAATATAATTTTTATGGCTGCAAAAAGATATCATTTTATTACTTGGGTTGCACGGCTTGTTTCTTATTTAAAACGTGTTACAAATGTGTCGGTTCGGAAGACTTTAACACATGGTTTCAATATTATCCCTTGGGGCTGATTTATAGCATCTCAAGGATTTAAATACGTATTTTTAACTTCTGAAAATTTTGTAAAATTCCCAGGAGTTAATAAGGTCACTTATCGGGTTTATTTTCAAACTAGTTTTCGCTTAAACGAGTTATCGAATGTCCATAATTTCGGGCACAGTTTTGGGGCTGCACACAGTGTAAATTTTAAAGTTTTAAACCCGTTAAATTCTTGTTATATTCTGATAAGTTTAACAGGATTGGCTGATTCAGTTTATACTTCGTTAGTTTGTATTCAAAACTGAGTTTTCGGTTTCGTTTTATAATCTGTTTTCATGTGAATATGGCACATAAAGTAGTTTTGGTTCGGGCACAGTTTCACCACCGCTCCTGCCCAGATGTTTGGATTTCAAAACATATTATATCCCTTGTATGATCTGGTAGGTTTTAAATAAGATTAAATGGTTTAGTTTATATCCTGTCCGTTTGGTTTAAAGACTGAGTTTTCAGTTAAGGTTTTATACTTGTAAAAATCAGTTTATAGCGGGTAACGGGTTAGGGTTCGGGAATAGATTTTTGAGCATTACATTAATGTGATTTTTCATGTACATGGCTGGTAACAACACACTGAAATAGACAAGGAAGATGATGAACACGAACTTACAAATATTTCTGGTTAATGAGCAGTTTCCACGGTTCGGTTGCTCAACCTTTGAGTGCAATCCAATAGTAAGAGAGAAGGAGTTTAGGGCTGGGAATTTCAAATTAACATTATAATCAACCTCGATGTTTATATCAAAGCTGAATACAGATTGATTAGGTTACCCGATTTCTTGTTCCTTGATGGCAGGTTTAATGTTCGATTAGTGAAAAGATGAAACCGGAGATAAATCAATTGATGAAGCCTGAGTATTTTGATTTAACCTCAATGAGTGTTGATAACATGGATTTTGTATAAGGAAATGGAGGATCAGTTTTGCAGAAGATATCTTGGAGGAAGAGGCATGCAAAAGTTTTGGTTGGAGAAGCAAACTGATTAAAATTGATAAGGGCAGGGGCTGTCGTCGCTGGTGATTGGAGGAAAAGGGTGGTAGGGATTTGATTTGATTATTTTTCGTAGTCCTTTATTATATCTTTGTTATTACTATTTATTTACTTATAATAATCTATATTTTTTTTATAACATCAAATAATAAGTTTTAGATAAATAGTAAGGAACTGATGTTTACACATAAACCATCGGTTTATATATTGTAGGTAATATAAGGTGTGTCACTATTCTCGTTTCGTTGGGTTCGGTGACCGGATGGTAATATAACGGGTTGTTCGATATTTGGGTTTTAGATTATTTCGGACATGGTAAGATTAAGTAATTATGGGATGATTCATTTATTTATTTTTGGAGTTGTCGGGTTCGAGTTCGTTCGGGTTGAACGAGCCTTTGTTTTTGTTTCGTTTGGTTAAATTGGACCAAGCCATGTCTTAAAATAAAAGGTTATTAATGATTGGGTCGAGTTCATTAATATACGGTTTACTCTGACCATTCGTCCAACATCATACTCGGTATTTAACAAGTTCTCTAAAAAAAATCTAGCACCATTTTTTAGGTTGTTACAACAAACTTGAAAGCCGATCCACTAAGTGTATCTTTGTAGGATATCCCGAAGATTCGATGGGATATTACTTCTATAATCCAAACGAGCATAAAGTGTTTATAGCTCGCAAGGCTAAGTTCTTGGAAAGAAGGTTCCTTATGGAAGGAAATGATAGAACTATGGAACTCGAGGAGGATCGAGAACCACAAGCCGATACACGTTTGGTTGACACTAGCGATCAACAAGAGGTTGTTGATAGTGATCAATTGGTTGATCAACCCACACAAAACGTTCGCAAATCTGGTAGAATTAGCACCCTACCTGAAAGATATGGATTTTTCTTGGATGGATGCTATGTGGTGGATTCCGACGAACCAACCACATACCGAGATGCAACGTCACAATCTGATTGTGATAAATGGCTAGAAGCCATGAATGTTGAGATGCAATCCATGCATGACAACCAAGTATGGGACCTGGTTGCTTCACCTCGAAATTCCAAACTGATTGGAAGTAAGTGGGTTTTCAAAAGGAAAACTGATATGCATGGAAACTTGTATACTTATAAAGCTAGACTTGTAGCAAAGGGTTTCACTCAAACTCAAGGGGTTGATTATGATGAAACTTTCTCGCCCGTGGCGATGCTAAAGTCTATAAGGATATTGTTTGCCATAGCCGCATATTATGACTATAAGATATGGCAAACGGATGTCAAAACTGCTTTTCTAAATGGGCATCTTGAGTAAGGTGTCTATATGGTTCAGCCTGAAGGTTTTGTCGATCCGCAACATCCTAATAAGGTATGCAAGTTGAAGAGATCAATCTATGGATTGAACAAGCATCTAGGAGTTGGAATCACCGTTTTGATGTTGAAGTTAAGAAATTTGGATTCATCAAAAACGATGATGAAGCTTGTGTGTATAAGAAAACTAGTGGGAGCATCATTACCTTTTTGGTATTATATGTCGATGACATATTACTATTTGGAAATGACATTCCAACCTTGGAAGGTGTAAAAGCCTGGCTTGGAAGCTGTTTTTCCATCAAGGATCTTGGTGAGGCCACCTATATTCTGGGAATAAGGATCTATAGGAATAGATCAAGGCGGTTGATAGGTTTGAATCAAAGTGCATACATTGACAAGATCTTGAAAAGGTTCAAGATGGAAAACTCTAAGAAAGGTTTGGTACCTATTCAAAGAGGAACAATGTTGAGTGTTTCTCAATGTCTAAGCTCAAAGGATGAGCAAGACAAAATGAGTTGAATCTCATATGCATCTGCTATAGGATCCATCATGTATGTCATGATTTGCACCAGACCGGATGTGGCATGCGCTTTGAGCATGACAAGTCGATACCAACAAAATCCGGGAACCAGCCATTGGATGGCGGTTAAGAGCATATTGAAATACCTTAGGAGGAATAAGGATATGTTTCTAATATATGGCCCTGGTGAGGAGGAGCTCGTTGTAAAGGGTTACACAGATGCGAGTTTCCAAACTGATCGAGATGATTCTCGATCATAATCGGGATATGTCTTCGTTTCTAAATGGCGGTGCTGTCTCTTGGAAGAGCGCAAAACAAGACGTGGTAGCCTTGTCCACCACTGAATCTGAATACATCGCCGCCTCATTGGCAGTTCAAGAAGCTGCATGAATTAGAAAGTTCATGGCCGATCTAGGGGTAGTCCGTACCATTCAGGACCTTCTAGAAATCTTTTGTGACAACGAGGGTGCGATTGCTCAAATCAAGGAACCCCGTGCACATCAAAAGACTAGGCACATTGAGCAGAGATTCAACTACATAAGGGATGAAGTTGAAAAGGAAAAGATATGTATTCTCAAAGTTCACACCGATCAAAACATTGCAGATCCACTCACGAAGCTCCTTGAAAGGCCGAAGCATGAGGGTCATACTTGCGCCTTAGGACTTCGATATTCTAGTGATTGGATTTGATCTATTTTGTATTTGGATATCGGAACAATTGTTATTTTGACTCATTCATATGATTATGGTTTATGATTATGACTTTCGAGTTATGTTACATTTTAGAATGTTTAAATCCGTGAATAATTGAATTATTCTAAATGTCCGTAGTCGATCATACTTGTGGGAATAAATATGAAAGTATGACTATTATGAACTTGGATTTGTAGATATTCATAAGGTATGAATATAGCAATGGGTTTGCTGCCAAGGTTCATAGATATTTATGGGATAAATATTGGAATGACCCGCCCTCAAATTTTACTGCATGGAATCCTTGTGATTTGTGATCATAAGTAAATTTGAGTAAAGGTGAACATCATAGTATCCTCCGACCTGAGATACATATTGGGTCTTGATTTTCATCGACTATTATACTTTGACTTAGTTCTTCGCTGCTCTGAAATATGTCAGTACATAAGGCTAAGCTGAAGTGTAGTACAAGGTGATAGTGAGAGACGTATGTAGTCAATAGGGGATTTGTTCCTCTTATTCGTTGAGAGTTAAATGTCTAAGGCCTGAAAAGTTAAATCAAAAGAGAATGATCACTCTGTGTCTCTGGATTTTACATGACATTTGTGGCAAAAGGATTCCTGATAGTTTCACCTAAATCATGTTCAAGTATGGGACTTGAAGGGGATGATGTTATTGAATGGCACTTCGTCATGCGTATTAGGGATAGTAAACCGTTGTTAGGCGGTATTTGCTATTTGCATCAATCTTCCATGTATCTTGTGCAAGTAGGAGATTGTTGGAATTGATCTGCCCAAGACACATATTAGAGTTGATGTGGCTAGTACGTATTGATCCAAGTCGGGTCATACCCAATAACCAGCTAGACAAACACCACGATAATTATTATTAGATATGATCTAAGTAATGATTATCAACACTTATAATATTTTGAAATTGAGTTTTCTAAATATTTGCATATGTGTGTTAAATAAATTATATGGATAATTTATATTTTGAGATATGTTATTTAATTGGTTAAATGACATATTGCATGTTACTTATGTTATGTTTATGACATAAACATTATAAGTAAATAAATTGTAAGTAACAAAAGAGGATTTGAATTTTGTGTGGGAAAAAGCTTTTCCCTCTTCTCTCTCCTCCTTTTGTTTCTTCCAATACATGCAAGAGGTTCCATTGAAAGATTATTAATTCTTGGGTGAATAATAAATTACACCTTCTCTCACACACACATCTCTCTCTCTTTTCTCCCTTTGAGGCCGAGAACAAGAAGAAGAAAAGGAACAAAGGTTGTTCGTGCATCAAGTGTTAGGACCCTAGAAACCAAGGTGTTTGTTGGAGCTCGTTGGGTATACAAGCTTGAGGTTTCCTCCATTGGAAGCTAGCCATTCATATCTTTCATCCTCTTTATCTTTCGGACTTGAAGTTATGATTCATGCAACACCCTATGGTTGTTTTTGATAGCATGTATTTCGTATATGGATCCGGGCATTGGGTTTAACATAAATGGGTTTATGTGTAAAGTAATAACAAGATTTAAAACTTTATTTCCGTTGCGTTTTTCTTAATAAATGGTTATTTTGGACTTTGATAATCTTGCTAAAACCCAACATCAATTGCATCAATTACTGTTGGGATTGAAATTAATTAACTAAGCTCACAACCAAAGAACACTAGTAAATAAAATAGTAAACTACTGATCTAATTCTTTGAATGGAAGTATCACTTTAATTGAACTCATATTTGAACTATGAATCAATTAGTATTATAAAAGTAAATAAGCACATAAATTACTAAGATATGGAAGAACAACTTTGTTTTATTAATAATCAAATGATTACAATCTATTTCTCCCCCTTAACTTTAGCTCATCATTCATTGATTTTCAGTACACTTGTACTATGATCAGGTGAATGTGTGATGTGTAAAAGTGTTAATGAGGAAGAGACTATCTTATTCATTTTATACATGTGTTAAACTACCGATGACCTAAAGGTGAAAGCGACATCTATCCAATTTTGTTACAAGCTATTGATAAACTAATACAAACAATTGTCTATTAAAGAATCCTATGATAACTATTGATGTTTGTTGAAAAAATTGATGTTCGAACCTCCAGCTGTTTGTCCCAAGTGTTTTGTTTTGGATGTTCAATTGTTTTCTTGAACAATTGCTTTATCTTTAGTTCTTTCATGTAAGAGGTTCTCCTGGTCAGATTTTTTACCAACATTAGTTTGACAAAAACCACAATGGTGAACAACATATGTTTGAACCATCAGATTGGTTTATGGCCATCAGTTCTTTGCTAGGTTCAACAATCTCCCCTTGAATCGGTGATGCCAAAACCATTTATTATATTGCTCCGTTGTATTATCTTGATAACTTTCTTTTGGCTGATTCTTTGATAAATTTTATAAATTCAGCTACCAAGCTATCATCATCTTCCATCTGCAACGGAAGGTCTATTAGTATATTCAAGACCTCTTCTTCCAACATGGGTACATCCTGCAAATATATTATTTGATATACAGGTCTCATATCCCAAGGTTACGAAGGAGCTATTTTTGAGTTTGCTCCATTTGATAACCCTTGAATTTGACTGGCTTTAACCTTCTGTTGGTAAAGCAGAAGATGCTGTCAAAGAAGATGAAGGAGGTAAATATGAACATCAAAATCAAAGCCCATCTTGGCATCTTTGTGAATGTCTTTGATGGCTTGTAGTTCTTATCATCCTCCTTTTGGTGGGCAGGGCCAAGTTCCTTGCTTTGATCCCTTCAGCAGTTGTTGAAGTGATCACAACAATACTTTGTGTTTTCCTTTGCCTCTTCGGGATTTTGATTTCAGATTGAGCTTTTGGGTCAGGGTATTTACTTCAACTTTTCTTTCTTGCCTGCACAAGTTCCCTATATGCAACCCTAAGCTTATCAATTCCCCATTTAGTAGTTTCTCTTCTTGAATGAAACTTAGCCTCAATGAATTTCTTCTTCATCTTGAGGATCTCCCTATTTTTCTTTTCATTTATTCTCCACCCCAACTTCCTAATCAGATTTATTCTTTTTCAATTAGCTTCTCTATTCTCTCACATTCGGATTAAAGTTCTTCATAGGTCCAACCTCCAATCTTATAAATGGAGGCTTTGTATTTGACATATTCTTGAAGCCACAAAAGACAACATTCTTTTCTTCCATCAATAGTTGTTTATCAACTATTGGTCTTTCCAAAACTACTAAGCTTCTTTCATAAGATTGTTGTTCTATGTCTCTTGTCTTCAAAAGCTCTTGTTGATATATCCTTGTGGCGTTTTCATCAGACATGATCCTAGTAGCCTCAGCCAATGTTCTTGCCGCCTCTTGCTCTTGATGAGTGATGAGGTATTCAATATTGTTTTGGTTTAAACTTGGTAAGAAGAGAAGGTGATGAATCATTTCCTTTAGGAAATATCAACTTTCTTCTTTTGAAACTACTGTCATAATCCTTTTTAAGTAGGCTTTGACTTCAAGGTTTCAACGGACTTTGGAATAGCTGCTGGTTCTTGTGGAACCTTGGGCGCATCATTAGTCTCTGAAACTATTGTTGGTTCTTATGGAGCACCAGTAGTTCGTGTAGCATCAGTAACATCAGCAATTTGTGAAACTGCTAGTCTTGTACCAGCTGTTGGTGAAACAACTACTTATTCATTAGTAGTTTGGAAA
Organism: Bidens hawaiensis; assembly: GCF_021521415.1. Classification (NCBI taxonomy): domain Eukaryota; kingdom Viridiplantae; phylum Streptophyta; class Magnoliopsida; order Asterales; family Asteraceae; genus Bidens; species Bidens hawaiensis. The sequence continues at coordinate 28,947 of NW_027496662.1, forward strand.
ACTACTAGTATTTCTTCAGTTTCATTAGTTGTTTGGGTAACAAATTTCTTAGCATTGTGGTATCTGTGTTGACCTTTGTTTGAAGGATTTGGAATTGAGTTGTGAGAAAGGCTTTTAGCTCAGCATACTCTATCAAAGAGGTGGTTATACCCTCTGGTATGTTGTAGCTTTGATTGGCTGGTAGCTTTGAAGTGACTAATTGGTGGAAGCGGCTTTGAAATTCAATCAGGATGGAGGCCAATAATTGGGTATGATTTGGGGATTGTTAGACTTGAGTTTGATTCATTTTGCTGATGAGATGCAAGACCTCACAACTCAAACTTTTGATTTGATTTGTCAAATGCTCACCGATTTTTGCATCAACTAAATTAATAGTCTCATCTGCAGATATGCTATCAGTAGTTTTACCCACATCTTCTGTTTTATCTAAAACAAGTTCAGGATTTTCATCATGAAAATGTTTAGATGCTGCTTGATCTTGAACTAGGGACTTCTAACTGGGGTTGATGTATAAACATCAATAGGTGTTGCCGGGATAGGAGTCTTAATGCCTAAACTATTGTTCAACTTTGAAACAGTTGTAGTAGTTGCTCCTAATCCCGTATCCCAATCAACTGTAGTGATAGGGACTTGTTCCTCCTCCAAATATGGGTTTGTATCACCAGTTTCAACATTAGTAGTGATGTGCTAAAAACAGTCAATTAAATATTAACTAAATTAAACAAGTAATAAAAACTAGACCTAAGACTCAACTACACAAAACACCGGCAAGTGAACCGATCAATTGTACTAAAGCTAAGTAAGTCCAGAATATCGAACCCACAGGACTCTATAAATTACGTAAATTAATTAATTAGACTCGACTTATGAAACGAATATTTATTATTAATGTTTAAGGGGTGTTTTTAAACTAATATTAAACTAAGAAAGTAAATACACAACTAAACTAGAAACAAGCAATCAAACACAAGATCGAAACCAATAAGAGAAGGAATCTACGTAGGTAAGAATCCCATGCATCAACAATCATCAAGCAGTGGACAACTAACATGATATGGAAACTGATTTCTAAACATATTCATCTAACAAACCCTAAAGGACCCTTGACCGAATCAAACGAAATCCCAAAGAATTATTATTAGATTATTAAGCAATCAGTTGGATTGATTTCCTCAAAGTCATCAATTAAGGTTAATTAATAATATCTAAAGCAAGCACATTGTTAACGGGGAGTGGAATTCCCGCGTTGTGGCCTTTTGGCGAGGTCCGATTGAGCGAAGCTCTCAAACATCTCGTTACATTCAGTGACATTTTCCTTGCCATTAAGTTACCTCCAGCACCCGTGTCAAAACGAACTTGGGTTTCATAAGTTAACCCATTGTAAAATTTCTCCACAAGAGCCCATGGCTTAAGACCATTCTATGAACAACTGGCAAGCAAGTTCTGAAAACGTTCCCAAGCATGGAAATATTGTTCACCTGACTCCATGTGAAACGAGTGAATCTGATCAAGAAGAATAGCCGCTTTAGCAGGTGGAAAATATCTCTTGACAAACGTAGAACGCAATGCCTCCCAAGTATTGAACATGCCAGGTGGTTGAGTGTCAAGCCAAAGAGCAGCTTTACCTGCAAGTGAAAACGGAAACATATGTAAAAAATTAGCATCTTCAGTAGCACCTAGTAAATTAAAAGTTTTCAAAATGCGGTAGAGTCGGTTAGTGTGAGCCGGCACATCCTCGTCATCACGCCCATGAAACTGATTAGTTTGAACGATGTTGTTCATGACGTATGACGGAATCTGCCACGAGTTGGGATTGTCGATCTGGGGAACAACAATGCATGACTGGTTTCTGGTTAAGCCATCAAAGGCTTGAGCAGCAACTGTTCTATCGTCGGCCATTTGAACTTTTGGTTGGCTTCTCGGACTTTCTGGTGGTGAACTGGGTGGTGATGATTACGGTGTAGAAGTAGCTTCCGACGGCGGTTTCTCTGCTGACGAACTATCCTCGGTCTTAAACGGAGAAAATTCTAGATCCTCCAGCGGTGGTCCTTGCGAACGAAGATGTGGCATAAACCTGAAAAACACAAAAGACCAAGTGAATAGACTCGAATACTTAAAAATAAAAATAAACGAAAAACTTAAATTAGACTCCTACGACTAAAAAAAAAAAGCAAATAGCATGTATGCAGCAAATAAGTCCAATTAAAGCTAATAACGCAATCGCCAAAAGTCCCCGGCAACGGCGCCAAAAACTTGATGTGCTAAAAACAGTCAATTAAATATTAACTAAATTAAACAAGTAATAAAAACTAGACCTAAGAATTAACTATACAAAACACCGGCAAGTGAACCGATCAATTGTACTAAAACTAAGTAAGTCCGGAATATCGAACCCACAGGACTCTATAAATTACGTAAATTAATTAATTCGACCCGACTTACGACACGACTATTTATTATTAATGTTTTAAGGGGGTTTTTAAACTAATATTAAACTAAGAAAGTAAATAAACAAGTAAACTAGAAACTAGCAATCAAACACAAGATCGAAACCAATAAGAGAAGGAATCTATGTAGGTAAGAATCCCATGCATCAACAATCATTAAGCAATGGACAACTAACATGATTTGGAAACTGCTTTCTAAACATATTCATCTAACAAACCCTAAAGGACCCTTGACCGAATCAAACCAATTCCCAAAGAATAATTATTATATTATTAAGCAATCAGTTGGATTGATTTCCTCAAAGTCATCAATCAAAGTTAATTAATAGTATCTAAAGCAAGCAATCTCACGAAACACTAAACCCTAGATAACTTGATAAACTTATCATGACATCATGAACAAGGATCAACATAATAACCAAGCAAGAATACTGTCACTAATCTAACCTAGAATGCGATTGACTAAGACACATGAACAACTCCTCACCTTACAGCTATTGGAATTTAGCAGAAATGTATAACCCTAACCAACTATCAACAAGCTTCTATGATCTAATAGGCCTATTCAATCACAATAATCAAAACACCAAGTAATTGATTAGACATGAACCTTAAATCTAAAGAACGAAATCAAGAGATAAAAGATCTATGTGAAGCAATAGTTAACAATCAATGAAGATAACAAACATTCATATGCATCATAAAAACAAAATCAAGTCTTTATTATTAAATCAACAAATCCATAATCAAAACAATCGTCCAAAGCAAGAATCAAGCATTAAACATGTTCATAAAACCTAGGTGGACATGAAGTCTAGCCTAGAACATTATTAAAAACAATCCCAAACAAGTATTAAAAACAAATAAGAAAGACATGATAGAAACAATGAACAAGGAATGAAATTTAGAGCGTTAAAATCCTTGGTAATTGATCCTTGAACACCTCCTTGAAAGACTTCCTCATCCTCTTTAATTCCTAGCTTCAAAACACCTTCAAAACCTTGGTTTCTCTCTCACAATCGGCTGGAATAAGTTGTCTCCCGTTTAGGTTTATAATAATATGTATTTATAATGCGAGCTGGGCCTTGGTTTGCTAAAAATCTCTGAACAGAAGGGAGAGGCGCCATGCGACCGGGCTTGGCCTCCCTGGTCGCGCGGTGCGGCGTGTAGCAGGAGAGAGTTCCGAATTTTCTTGTTTATTTTATGCTAAATCATGCTAGATCTCCTCCTTGAACCTTCTAGGCCTTCTTTTCCTTGACTTACAAGCCACCATCTACATGAAAATGAATCAAAACACTAAGTGAACCAAATCATATAATCGTTTACGAGAAAAAAATTAGATTTAAAATGCAAGACATCAAAAGATTTAAAACACGATAAACATATAATAGTTGACTCAAAACCTAAATTAATAAAAGATAAACGAAACACGAACTAAACCGAACTCAAAACATTAAATCTACACAACTTTACATGGGATTCGAGATGTATATCAAATATCCCCACACTTACTCTTTTTTCGTCCCTGAAAAAGTCTGATGTAGTTGGATCAGAATCGGAAAATATGGTCTTAAAAACATATAGGTTAATTTTTAAAAGCTTAGAAGAACGCAAAAATCGCGATCACCGATATTGTTGTCCACTTAAACCCATGCCTTAATATTTACCGGGAAAAATAAGATCCGAAAATAATATTACTCGGTGTTTTACATAATTAAGATCCGCTTATTTTCAGCTTTTACCGGACCAGACTACCTCAACTTGACTTAAACCTCAAAATTAGCAGATTTAAAACTTTTGTTGCTCTATTTTTTCATGAATAATTAAGACGATCAAGGGTATTGTTTATCCACAGAAATTTAAGCATCAAAGTCTACCAAGCAGCCATTAGATTTGATTAGGGTGCAATTAATTCATAGCTAGTGTTCCCCACAACATGACATACCCCCGTTATCAAGCAATACACCGAACCATTACCATAGGTGAGTATGCAAAATTTCATCTGTAGGGCTTACATGTAGCGTGTACCTTGTGGTTCGTTTCTTAATGGTAATGAGACGCGAGCAAGGGGACCCCACATGGCTAACAGCGTGGATAATCAAGTTTGTAATGTATTGGTACTTTGTACTTTTGTGATCATGTTTAAAGACTTATGTGGCAGAAAACTACGGGTTTGCTCTTTTTTTTAGCTTTAGTTTAAATATTCACAACCCCACTTAGGCTTGAGAAGAAGGATCCGTTTCTGTAACTACTATTGCAGATGCGTCAATAGTTTGGGTAGGTTCCTCCTCATCAACCAAAGTTGATGACTTGGAATCTTTCATTATGACAAAAATCTCATTGTTGAGACTTTGACTCTTTTTTTATCCTCATTGGATCAAATCAGTTTTTTGGTAACGTCTTACTGAGATACACCATAACGAACCTTGGAAACATGTAAATGTTTTCCTTTAAGAGAACTCATTGCTTTTTTACATTTGTTACCAAATCATTTAAAATCAATTTAGAAAAGCAATAGTTTTCACCAGTAAAAATAGAATATACCATATTTTGAATGTTTAGTAGCAACTCATTCCAACCGGTTGTTTTGAAAGACATACACTGAAGCATAATATGTAACAAGAATTTCATTGAAAGAATTTCAACTAGTTGGATTGAAGCATGTTTCCAGAACTCATTGAGTGGTTTGGGTAAAGATCAGGATCAATCGTAAGAATACTATAGAATGAACTACTGGTGATTGTGCCGATAACTGCATCGTATTCAGAATAATTAGGGTAGGTGATGAGATAGGTAGCCAGCTGTGAGGATTCTTAAATTGAAAATTTCTAGGGGTTTTGTGCCAGTTTTGCAGAGTGTGTGGAGAAGGTGATGGTTGAAAATGATTTGTGATGATGAACTATGATAAGATGAGGTTTATTATAGGTAAAAGCTTTCTTTTGAATTAAGAAATATGATTATGAAAGGTGTTTTGTGATTGGAGAAGGTTTAGGCGGTTTTAGCAAGTGCGTAGTTACTAGTTACCAATATAACCACTGTTCCATTGAAACAACAAGTAAGACCAGACAAGTGTTGAGTCAAGAAACAATTGTTTTTTTCATTGATCAGTAGTTTTGAATGAACTGATTAGTCTTTTTTGAAAATACAAATTGCCATATGTAGTTTTGATAAAGCAATTGTTTTAATAAGTTGTTTTCATTATTTTTACTAATAGTGGTTCAGAAAAAACAGTCTTTTTGAGAACATTGATAAGTTGTTAAAAAAATTGACAAGTACTTTAAAAAACAATAGTTTTCCATTATCTAATACATCAAAATAGATGTATAAACAATCCTATATAAAAAATGAAAACACATTTCTATAAACAAAAGTCAGTTGCTAACAAGTATTCCGATTTTCAAAAATGGTTATTCAAATATTAACATTCCTAATCTTGAAATCATTTTTTTTGAAGGATTGCTGAATCAAGTGATTTTGTGATCATATCGGTTAACTGGTTTTCAGATGAGACATGTTCAACTGAAATAAATCTTTTTCATAGCAATCTCTGATGAAGTGATGTCTGATCTCAATATACTTTGTCTTTTAATGTTGAACTGGATTTTTGATGATGTTCAAAGCAACTTCACTATCTAATTAAAATGGTGTTTTTAAAGCTGTTATCCCATAATCTAGTAGTTGGTTTTGTAGCCACAGTAATTGAGTTGTGCAACATGTAGTGGCAATATACTTAACTTCATTAATTGATTTGTAACAACAATTTACTTCTTACTCTAGATATTAATTTTCTTGTCACCTGACAACCTGCATAATCACTATCTACAAAACCAACAAGTTGCGCTTTTGTGCTAGAAGGATACCAGATTTCCATGGTAGGTGTACCTTTGAGATATCTGAATATCCTTTTGACAGCAATTAAATGAGATTCACTTGGTGAAGCTTAAATTCTTGCATACACAGAAGTTTTTTGCATTATATCAAGCCTAGATGTAGCTAGGTACATAAAAGATCCAATCAAGCATCAATGCAAGGTTTGATCAGCATACTAACCAGTTTAATGAGGTAATAACGGATCAATTTTTCTCATGGGTTTGGAACTTGCATTGCAATAACTCATTTTAAACTTTTCAAGAAGATTTTTAGCATACTTGATTAATGTAGGCAAACTCCTGTTTTCAGTTTGTTTGACTTGCAAGCACAAAAAGTATTGTAGCTCACCCATGTTATTCATTTCAAATTCAGATTTCATAAGCTTTGTAAAATCATCACTTAATTTTGGATTTGTGGATCCAAATATGATGTCATCTACATAAATCTTAAATAGAAATAAGTTTTTTTTCCCTCTTTCTTGAGAAACAAAGTTTTGTTAGTTTTGTTAATAAGTTTTGTTTTTTAAAGTGATTTGAAATCAAAAAAGAGGAAAGTTTGTCATATGAGGCTCTTTTTGCTTGTTTGAGTCCATAAAGTGCTTTCTTCAATTTGTAGACATAGTCTGGATTGAACACCTCTTTAAAACCTTATGGTTGTGCAACATATACCTCTTCATGGATATCACCATACAGGAAAGCTTCCTTTAACATTCATTTGGTATACCTTGATATTTTAAGTGATTGCATATGAAAAAAGAGCCCTATAGCTTCATGTGTTGCAACAGGTGCAAAGGTTTTTTCGTAGTCCATATCTTCTTCTTGTAGAAAACCTTGAACTACTAACCTTGCTTAGTTTTTTAAGACAATCAGTCTCTCATCAGTCTCGTTCCTAAATACCCATTTTGTACCAATCAGAGTGACACATTCTGGTCTTGGATATAGTTCCCACACATGCATTTTGGTGAACCTTACGAGGTCCTCTTACATGGCTTCTACACAATTATTTTCTATTAAGGCAATTTGATAATTGGTTGGTTCAACTTGTATAGAAAACCAACAAAGAAACAAACATTTTCTTGTTGACTTATGGTGAGAATACCTTGTTAATGAATTTTAGTTTGAACATTGTTAGATAATTCACCTTCCAATTATGTAACAACTAATTTAGGGACAAATGTAGGGGCAATTGTTAGTAGCTTTGTGGATTCAGTTTTCTTTGAAACTACTGATGCTTTTGAAGCTTCTGTCATTTGAGTTAAAACTACTGATGTTTTGTGAACATCCGTTTTTTTGATTAAATTGTCAGTTATTACTGAAACTGCTGAAGGTTTAAGTCAATCAATGAGTTTTCACTAGTCTATACAGTAAAGAAATTTGTTTGAATCTTTGTAGAACGTCAATTTTTGAGACATGTTCATTTTTCTCTTGATGAGCAAGTTTTAATGGAAGAGCACTTTGTGAAATAACTGATGGAATTTCTGTTTGAAAAGCAGCTTCTTCCTCTAGTTCATCAACACAACTGTAAGGAGTAATTGGAGAACAATCTTGAGGTTTCTCAGTGTGATTATTTCCAATTCCAAATTTCATATTGCTATTGGACTGTTTACTCAACAATATTTGGAAACCCTTAGTGGATTCAATCCATTTCTTGCAGTTAACCTAAGTAGTTTCCAATGTTTTCTTGCATTCATTGTACTTGCTTAACAAATTTTCAGCATAAACATTTTTATCAGACAAATCACGTTATACTTTTAAAATATCTTTATCCTTCTCTGTTAAATTAAGATCTAAATTAACTTTAGATTCTGAAACAACTGACTCAAGTTCTACAACTAACTGAATCATTAGAACACAATTTCTGACATACTACAGGAGTTACCTCATCAACAACAGTTGCAAGTGCTTTTCCATCAGTGGTCATCAACACTTTTATGATTTCATCCTTGAAATATGTCTTCAACTCCCTCTCATCAGCTGACTCAACATCTATCACCACAAGATCCAAATCCTTTATGTTCATCTCCTCAAGTAGACTGTTCTAGTTCACAAATTCTTGTGTGATGAAGCTTGTTTTAGTGTTGTCTTGAGTTGAGGAACATGGGCCAGGTGATGTAGGTCCTCTAAATGGATCTCACAACTTTATTCAGATCAATCCGTATTGTTAGTTAGTGGAAATCACCAATAACACTCGGATCTCGGATCCTAGTCTTCAAACACAAAATAAAGAAAAAAAGAGAAGCTTTGTAGAGAGAGAAAGTGAAAAGTGAAATGTTTTATTTTCAAAAGAGTTGTTATGGAGTAATAGATAAAGTGACCCTTTTATATGGTACTCATTTCTCCGAGTTTACATTACATGGGCACAAAATACACGCACTGAGTACGTAATGCACAGACTATAAGCAAACATAAAGATATACACAATCCTAATAATAATATAAATTATTAGCCCTATAATCACCCTCTAGGATTGAGTATGTCAAGGATCCTTCGACAAGATCTTTGCTTTGTCTTTATTTCTTGAAATTTAGTACTTGTCTTGATTGAAGAGCTTGAATAAGATTGGATCTTGGACAATACTTTATTTTCCATTCTTGAATACTTAAATTCAATTTTATTTTCTAGGAAGGATCGACAACAACAAATTTTAGAAACAACAGATGCGGGAGGCTCGACATCTAATTTTCTCTTGTTGACGTTCTTGAGCCGATTTGTTTCTTTCCTATGTCTTTCGACTAGTTTTCAGTTATGATCATTTAATTTTTAGTTTCAACCAACAACTTTCACGTGTTCGTTATCTTTTCGTCACTTCAGCATCTTCAACTTTAGTCTCTGTAGCTCAACAAACTTGATCTTGATCTACCTGTTCATGCATAACTACACAAAACTAAGAACGAATACGATTCGTTCACAGACCCTCTTGAGGGACAAAGAAGAATTGCAATTCAAACATGGCTCCTCAACTTGTAAATGATTTGTTTAAGTCCCATATTTCCAAGGAACTTTGCATGAACAACCTTAACAACAAAACACATGATTTTGAATAAAACAAATGTTCAATAAAATATGGACGAACACAATAAAACTAAAAATCTTTTTTCATATATTTTAATATTACGAAAATACGTACATAATATTTTGAAGTTGAAACATCTAATAAAACAAAAGAAAACAAAAATAAAAATATAAAATTTAGATAGGAGTAAAAATGAAATTAGTACTATATATCAATAATATTTAGAAAATTTTCTAACGATTTTTATATTTTTGCGAGAAAGATCACAACATGGAATCACAATGAATGATAATGTCCTAGATCAAACTTCTATTTCAATATTATTATGCCAAAACCCCAAAATCGATTGTAGATATAATTTGTCCACTTTAAACTTAACAAGTATTTTGTTGTCAAAATGATACTTTAAGGTATGTATTAACAAAAATACTTATGTGGTCCATATTTAATCCAACATGTTACTGACTCCATCATACCTCGAGCATAATTTGTGTTTATCAGATCACCCTGAATCGACTCCGACCCCCTAATGATTTATCAAAACATTTTGAGATAATTTAAACTTTTACAAACAATAAAGGTTGAACCATGGACTTACTTGCCAAGTTCAGTCTAACATGCCTTCATATAAAGTGCTTAGGACTTACTTGTTTGCCCCATGTTACATGGTTCTAATATGCCCCTTTTTGTTTGTTCATTAACAACAGTTTGTGTTAAGAATTGTATATGTTTGGAAAAGATTATGACAAAGGAAGTTTGGAATCTTCTCAACCTCTTCTAAAAATGGCTAAGTATGGAAACTGAGCACACTTAGAAATTCGAACAAGCCTAAACTTAGTCAAGCAAGGTATTTTGCTTTCTGAGCAAAGTTATCTTATAGAAGTCTTCTAAGTGTTAGTTCGAGAAAACTACACTTCATCAAGCAAAAACCAAGTATATTGGTGGGTCGAGCAAGGTTCAACAAACAGTGGTCCAAGCATACTTGAAGGAAGTTTATTGAATAAATGACTAAGGACTTCCAACTAAAAAGGTTTAACCTCGAGCAAGCTACATGTCACCAGCAGACTTGGATTTGTTCAAATAAGTTAAGTAATAAAAGGTTGAAGGGACCCAAGAAGAACAAGTTTGCTCGTCAGATATATATCGAGCAAAGTTTGATATAAATCAGAAGATTTAAGTCTGCTTAATGAACATTTTCTAAGGAAAATATTCTATGTAAAGCTTACTCGTAGAACTGTTCCCAAGCACACTTAATGATTACCAGGTCTGCTCGACAAAAATAAAAGCTACCAATCTTACTCGAAGACCTATTTACTCTTAGTAACTTTTGTAATATGTTTGAATATGTTTTAGAATCATTTAGTAGGGTTTCTAGAAGGTGTCAGGGCAAACCTATTTAAGGAAACTTTAGGGCACGCCTATGAGACAAGAGGACATTGAGCGAATATTATGATTTGACGGTTGTGTCTTGCCTGAAAAGAATATCTTTGTACGGAATAGGCTTCCGCAAATACAAACATACCACCCAGAAACCCTAATCGATTTTCTTTGTATCCTTCACAATATAAATGGAAATCTTTTGAGTTTACTTGTGCGTTTGTTACTTTTATGTTATTTTCAGCAATCATTTTAGTGTAATTTATTCCCCCTTTGATATTCATCGTTATTTCATAAAAGTAACATTTCGTAACCTTCTTGTCGACACGTTTGTGTGGGTTACGAGTGTGATTGAGTAAGATAATCCGGACCAACAAGTGGTATAAGAGCTGTGTTGCTACATTTGTGATGAACTATTGCTGGTTTGTTGCTAAAAACTGTTGATTTTGAAGATGAAGAACGACGTCAGCTGACAACTGTTCCATTGATTTGTGACGTTAGCTGTCCTCTTTTTCATTTTTCTCAGATCTACGGTTGTGTTGAGGTTTAAAAGTGCTATTTACTCAAATTTACTCTGATTTCTTACTATTTTTTTCTAGATCTTGTTATTATCCATCCAGATTCATCTTATCCGAGGATTTATTTCACATATCTGATTATTTTTAAAATTTTTATTGAGTTTTAAGTAATTTTTCTTTCAAAAATACCAAAAACATGTCTGGAGTAATGGATGAACAAGAGGCTTCAACTAACAAATTTACAAGATTGATAGGATAGGAAAACTATATTAAATGGAAGATTATGTTTGAGGCTGCCATGTGCTATAATGATGTGGAAATGTGGAATTTAATCAAAAATGGACCCTATGTCCCTGATGGCGCAATCAACAATCAAACGGTTGAAAGGCAGATGAGAAAGAAAGATGATAAAGCTCTGTCTATGCTAAAGCTTGGTTTGTCTTGGGAAATATTGACAAGTGTGGCTCATCACACTACTGCAAAGGATATGTTTGATGCCATTGTGGAGATGTTTATGGGAAACACTGAACTAAAAGACATCAAGAAGGACAGACTGAAGCAACAGCTAGATAGATTAAAGTTTAAAGAAGGAGAAATATTGAAATATGTTTTGTATAGGTTTGTTTCCATTGTCAATGAAATTTGAACCACTGACCTTGAAATAATAGAATTTGATCAAAACAAGAAGCTATTGTCATCTATGTCTAGAGAATGGTATACTGCAAGCAAATTCATCAAGGAGAAAGCTAATTTTCCAACTTTAAGCTTGATGATGTGATCTGCTTTTTGCAAGCTTCTGAGCATGAGATGATAGAGAACAACATGATTAAGGAAGACAAGCCAAGTTTCCAAGTGGCTAATGCTTTTATTGCACCTATGGGGAATCTGTCTACCAAGAACCAACAAAAAATCCCAATAAGTGAATAACAAAATGAGTATGGTGGTGAAACACCAAGAGTATTTGTTGCTGGTTAGCCAAGCAATCAAAATAGACAGTCAAGATTCAATGTTCAATTGATAGATGACAGTGATACTTCATCAATGGTTAGTGGACATGCTCCTTATGTTGCTGGAAATGTGAATCATGGAAAAGATTATCAAGCTCTCTTCTCCATGTTTACTGAGTCTTATAATGCTTTTGTAGCCAAGAATCTGATTCATACAAATGTGGTTCAAGAAGATCTTGAACAAAATAATGCTGATGACTTAGAAGATATGGATCTGAAGTGCCAGGCTGCAATGTTAGCCTTGAGAAGTAAGAGGTTGTACAATAGAACGAGAAGGTCTTTGGTCTCTGGTCCAAATGACTGAATAGGTTTTGAAAAAAGAAATGCTATTACTGTCAACAATCAGGACACTTTGCTAGAGAGTGTAATCAGCCAAGACAATTTCAGAACAACAATCAACAAAGAAATCAGTTTCAATTCCAAAACCAGAATCATGGTCAATAAAGTCAGTTTAACAACAACAAAATCATCAACAAGTGATCCCACAACATCAACCATATCAGAGAAACCAACAAGTCCCTTCACAAGCTCCTTTTAATCAGAACATAAACAATGCAAATCAACCAAGAAATCAAGGGAATGTTCTATTAGCTCAACCACAACAAGAAGGTGTATTAGATTGGATCAACCATGCTGATAATATTGAAAAAGCCAATGTAGCATTCATGGCAAAGATAGAGAATGAAGCAGAGAACTCTTCATCTATGGAACAGTCCACACCAATAAATGATGTATGGTATATGGACAGTGGATCTTCCAGGAACATGACTTGTGACAAGAAGTCACTGGAAAATTATGAAGAAAAATTTGAAGGACCGATTGCATTTGGGAGTGATGAAAATAGAGGAAAAATTGTGGGGAAATGTATTCTGACTAATGGAAAAGTGTCATTTGATAATGTGTTCTATGTGGAAGGAGTACAATATAACCTATTGAGCATATCACAAATGTGTGATAATGGTTATAAGCCTGGATTTGATGATTAACACTTTTTCATCCCCAAACCTGAATTTCTAATTCCTCTTGATATGATAATGATGATTGAGAAATGGAAACTTATATGAATTGAGAATGAAAGATGTCATTTCTAGAGGTGGTACTTGTTTTGTATCTAAGGCCACTGAAAATGAAACAAAGTTGTGGCATAGAAAGTTTTGTCATCTAAATTTGAAGAATATGAACAAACTTGTTAAAGGTGAGCATGTCACTGGTTTACCAACAAGGGAGTTCAAGCTGGAGGACAAGTGCATTTCATGTCAAAAAGGAAAACAACATAAATCATCACACAAGTCAAAGCTCATAAACTCCATTGAAAAAGTGCTGGAAATGCTTCATATGGATCTCTTTGGTCCTGTGAGTGTTACTAGTATTGGGAAGAAGAATATTTCTTAGTAATCATTAATGATTTTTCTAGGTATACTTGGGGTTACTTTCCAAATTCCAAGGATGAGGCTGCTGAATTAATTAAGAATCGTGTAACAAGGATTGAGAATCATCTAGATGTGATGGTGAATGTAATGAGAAGTGACAATGGGACTAAGTTCAAGAATGGGGTTATGACTGAATTCTGTCAAGCAAAAGGAATTCTTCAACAATTCAGTGCCCCTAGAAATCTTGAACAAAATGAGGTAGCAGAAAGAAGAAACAGAACATTAATTGAAGCTGCAAGAACCATGATAGCAGATGCTTATCTGCATGTTACTTTCTCGGCAGAAGCTATCAACACTGCTTGCTATGTTTAGAGCAAGGTTCTTCTCAACAAAAGTCAAGACAAAACTCCCTTTGAGATTTTGTTCAAGGGAAAACCCTACATCAAGTTCCTCAAGCCTTTTGGATGCAAGTGTTCATTGTTGAATACCAAATATTATTTGAACAAGTTTCAATGAAAATCTTTAGATTGTTTCTTTGTTGGATACTCCACACACACAAAAGCTTATAGAGTCTATGTGAAAGATCATTTGAGTATGATTGAGTCTTCAAATGTGATATTCAATGAATATCAATTCAATACTGTTGATGGAGCATCCTGGTTATTTGATCTTGAGAAGTTATTTAAGTTTTTCTTGATTTATCCTAAAGACTTTGATGAAGCTTTGTGCAGAACAAGTGTCCATGAAGAAAAATCAGAAAAGAAGGTTGATTTGGACAAATTACGGTCAAAGGTTGATGACAGAATTCCTGATTTTTCTTTTGATAAAAATGCTTTTGAAATTGAATAAGAAGATGAACAGAATGATGATCTTGAGAAACCACACGTTCAAGAAAGTTCTATCATGAATGATGTGCCACCTGATAACCAACAAGATCAAGAACAAGCTGAAAGACAATCAACTTTTGAAACTTTGTTTTAAACTTTGAACATTGGAAGTGACATTGCTTCAACATCCCCACAGAATGTTGAATAAGAGGCATATTGAACAATAAAACATCAGAATTGGTCATTGAGGAACCTAATCTCAATGATACAAATCTTGACTCAGATATTACTTCAAATAAAATTATCCAAACTTCCTTTGTGGAAAGAAATCATTCAACTGAGAACATAATTGGTGACCTTCATGAAAGAGTAACAAGAAGTGCATCTGAATATGCAAACACTTGTTTGTACTCCGGCTTCCTATCCCAAATTGAACCTAAGAACATTGTTCAGCCATTAAAAGAGAACAGTTGGGTAGAAGCAATGCAAGAGGAGTTGACTCAATTCAGAAAATTGCAAGTTTGTGAACTTGTGAATAAGCCAATAAGAAAGTTTGCAATAGGTACCAAATGGGTTTTCAGAAATAAAAGGATGAGAGAGGGATTGTCATGAAAAAAAAAAAAGCAAGACTAGTTTCACTAGGATGCTTACAAGAGGAAGGGATTGATTTTGAGGAAGTGTTTGCACCAGTGGCAAGGCTAGAAGCAATCAGAATATTTTTAGCCTATGCTGCTTCTAAGAACATTAGAATATTTCAATTGAATTTCAAATATGCTTTCTTAAATGGAAAGATTGAAGAGGAGGTGTATGTGACTCAACTTCCAGGTTTTGAGGATCCTGAGTTTCCTAATAGAGTCTATAAATTGAACAAAGCTCTACATGGAACACATCAAGCTCCAAAAGCTTGGTATGATGAGTTATCAAACCACCTGCTTGTGAATGGTTTTAATAGGGGAGCCATTTATAAGGCCCTCTTCTACAAGAAAAGAGGGAGAATTTTGCTCCTTGTTCAAGTTTATGTTGATGATATCATCTTTCGGTCTACAAATGAAAACATGTTTTTGGAATTGAGGAAGGTATGAAGTCTAAATATTGCATGAGCTCAATAGGTGAAATGAATTTCTTTCTGGGATTGCAAGTTCAACCAAAAAAGGATGGTATATTCACTTATCAATCAAAGAATGTGCAAGATATTTTGAACAAGTTCAAATGTCAAGACTTAAAGACAACTTTTACTCCAATGGACACACATGAGAAGATGATAGCTAATGAAAAGGGACAGCATGTTGATGAACATGAATACAGAGCAAAGATTGGATCACTATTGTACCTGACTGCTTCAAGACCGGACATTATGTTTGCTGTGTATGTGTGCAAGATTCCAATCATGTCCAAAAGTGTCTCATATGAATGCTGTCAGGAGGATCTTTAGATACTTAAAAGGTGAACCTGATTTGGGGATATGGTATCCAAAGAACCACGCCTTTGATCTACTTGCTTATACTTATAGTGACTATGATAGCTGCAACATGAGTAGGAAGTCTACATCCGGTGGATGTCAGCTATTGGGAGACAGGCTTGTGTCATGACAATGCAAGAAGCAAACAACTGTGTCAATCTCTAGTGCTGAAGCTGAGTATATTGCTGCATCTGCCTGCTGTGCACAAGTCCTTTAGATTTAAAATCAGCTGTTGGATTATGGTTTGAATTACTTGAACACTCCTATTTTTATTGATCATATTGTTGCTCTGTTCATAGTTAAGAACCCATACACCATTTCATTAGAGATTGCAATTAGAATGGTCTTATTGAAATGAAAAGAGTTGATACTAGTGACAACTTGGCAGATTTATTGACCACGCCACTAGATAAAACCAGATTTCACTTTCTCTTGAAAGCTTTAGGAATGATCAACTATGATGAAGTCTATTTAATGACATGTGCTCAATGTGCTAACTAATTATTTTTGATGATGTCTTGTGAGTGAAAGTTGTGTTTATGTGCTTGAATATTTGAGTGTTATCTGATATGTTCTTTAAATGACAATGTTTGTAACTTAGGTGTCTATGATGCTTAGTCTTGATTTCTGTAACTGTTGATAATATCTTGATAAGTGTGTCTACATAAGATTTGAAATAATAAATCTGTATGCTTATCTGATATCTTGAGTATGATGAATGATCTGAAATGATGAAGTGCTTATGACATGATAGATTATACATAATTAATCTTTTATGAACATTATGTTGGTCTGATTGGTTTAATGCATAACACTCATTTTATAATTATTTTCTGAATATGTTGCAAATTGCATGTGTCAAAACTGTGTTTTGTTACAAACTTGTATGCTCAAATGAATATTATTCAAAAGAAGTATTTCCAAGAAAATCGTTATTGACAAACTGAGCAAGTTGTGGTGTTGAGATATGATAAGATTATTTAGTTCAAGCTTTGTAGAAGCTTAAAAGGTTTTCAATGAAAATTGATCCAACCTTTGGGAAATGATAGTAGATTGATTATTTATACCAATCATATAGATTTAATAGGCTAAAAAAAAGACTATTAGTGAAGTCATTAATAAGTATGGTTGCTTTCCATGATGTGTAAAAACTGAGGTGATATAAACATAATGAAAATGCTAAGCTTACTATGGAGATACATTGTTGAATATGCATGTTTCAAGATAAATTTCTCCGAAAGATAGGTAGAAAAGTTATTACCCAGTCATACATGAGCCTGTTAGTTTTTGGTCACCAAAATTGAAACATCTTATGTATATGACAAAGAACAAATTTGTGCAAATTAATTATACATCAACCAAAAGTTGATAAATGTTCACAAATTTTGAAAGAAATGCAAACATGAGGGTTAACTCTAGAACAACAAAGGTAAGGCATCATTATAAGTCCTTTGACACCTTGAATCAAAGGCCTGCAAGTTCGAACTGCGTGGCATGTAATTCCAACGTTCAACCTCAAATGTTTGAAAATTTTGAAAAATAAAAATTCATAAAGAAAATTTATATGTTCTATCATAAAAATATGTTGACCAAATATCAGGGGGTTGAAGTCAATTTGGGGTGATCTGGGGAAAGCCAAATAAGCTTTGAGAAGAGATATGGAACATCATAGTGCAATAAGTGTTATCCATTTTTGTATTATGCAACTGATTGAACTCTAAGCATATCACCAAAATGTATTGAAATTCATGCTAAGTTAATACATACTATTAACTTGCCTATTATATCATAATAATGCTGAGAAAGAAGTATTAAAAGTGACTTAATCAATATGATCCCATGTTGAGATCTTTTCACAAAAAAAAAAAGAATTTGAAAGGAGAAAATTAAAATTTGATCTCATAATGCACCATTTCCTCTTAAACATTGAACTTTAATGAGAAAACCTTTTGATGAAAAGTTTAAGTCAAAAAGTGTTGCATTTTATCTTGAATATGTCTGCATAAGTTGTTTCGAGTAAACTTTGATGTTTTCAAACCTTCGAGTAAACTTAAATGATATTATTTGAAGTTTTGAATACATTCAAGAATACTTGTTATTTATTTGCTTTAAATTGGTTGTTCATGTATTTTCAAGTACACTTTGATGATTATGTATTTTCGAGTACACTTGGTTGCTTAGAAGGTCATTTCATTCGAATATACTTGATATATGTGATACATGTCTAAATATGCTTTAAATGTGTGCTTCAAGTATACTTGAGTGTTTTATTTGAAATATATGTTTATCTATCATACTTTATGATTCTGCACTTAGAAAGATCAAAATGAATACTTTTCGACTATTCTTAACTATTTTCTCAATGTTTAGCTCTATCTAGTAAACATGGTAAATGCGTCGAGCATACTTTATAAGTGTAGATTTACTTGTTTATTGAATATGTCTGAATACTTTCTTTGAAATTGCAAGTGTTTCCGAGTAAACTTCGTTTCTCGAGCAAACTTCATGCTTTGAGCACACTTGGTTATTCTTACAATAGTTCAAGTATTTCTCCAAGCATACTTGCAAATTTCAAGTGCTTTCGAGCAATATTTACTCCACGAGTACACTTTATGCTTTGAGCAAACTTGTAGTTTATTATATCAAGTCTTCTCACGCATACTTTGAACTTTTGAAGTATTGTCGAGTAAACTATGTTTTCGAGTATACTTGAGTGAATATTTCTGAAATATGTTATTTCTTAACTTGTCTAAGTGAAATCGAGTTAACTTCATGTTTATAAGGTATTCGAGTAGGGTTGACAATTAGAAATATCTCTAAGCTTCTATTTCCGGATCTTTATTGATCTCGAGTAAGGTTGCCTATTTGATAAATTATACTTTATTATTTAACTTATGATTAATTTCTCGAGCAATCTTGTATATTCGAGTAAGCTTCCTTCATACTATCCTCTCAGTTTATTTTTAATTACTTTAAATACCTGAGCAAACTTTGGGTACGAGCAAGCTTCTGAAAGTAAAATTAATCGAGCAATCATTGTGTAAGATTATTTAAAATTGGGTTTTTGACAGTATTCTCTCACTAAATGACAAAATTCTTTTAAAACCCACTTTCAAATAATCACTGAGTACACTATATAAGAAGGACTTCGAAAAATTTTCATTTCATCTTTTTACCTCTTTCTCTCTTGCATTTTTGGAGATTTGCACGTTACCTAGAATCTCAAACGTTTACTAAAATTCCTTACCTAAATTAGTCATCCAACTAAATCCGACTCGGTAAGCTTCAATTGAATGATTTCCGACACTCATTTTATGGGTTTAGGGATTCAATTTCATGTTTACTAACATCTCTGTTTTTTTTGTAGGTTATTAATCTGTCGAAGAACAGGTTCTTAAAGACTATTCTTCAAATCTTTTTTCAATTATAACTTTATACATGATAAAGCAATGAACTTTATTGACTAATCTTGGCTTTGAATGGATCTTTGCCTGTGATTGTGCAGATATGGTGTACCTGTTCGAGAAGAAGTATAACATGTGTGCCTTTCTTCAAATAATGGAGGAGAATAGGCCGATGGAGTTAATGATTAGATGGCTAATTGCTATAATTTTCGCTTCTCGTGAAAGCCCCATTATCTACAGAAACCACCACTTGGATTTCTGGAACTCAGCCCAATTGGAGGACGATGTAAATGGAAGGTGGATTGAGGCCACAGTGGCTGGACATGTAAAATCACGGAGAATTTGATAAGGGCCAGTCTCCAACTAAATGATGATGTGGATGCTCCTATACATTTCACTACCTACAAATTGTTGAGGATTTTCCAAGAAACAATGGGATATCAAGGAGATATTCATGAAGGGAAATTAAAGAAGGGGATGTTTCCCATATTGTATAGATTTTTGATACACCGCATCATACAGGCCTTCACACCAAGGAGGGGTACGTAGACAGTAACATTCGTTAATTTTAAAACTGAAAACCCGACCCGTTTTAAATTTTCAGTTTTGTTTCTATTTAAATTTATATATTTTTATAATATTATTAATTTTTTTTATTAATTAATTAATCTCAATTTTCGTTAATGTATTTTATGTGATCATTTCTATGCAATTATACTTTTCACCACCTTTGTAGTATTACATACTCATTTAAAACATTCATAATCAAGATCAGTTATTTATGTATATGTCCCATTCAATTTACTAGAATTATTATTTTACTACTACTACTTTTATTATTATTATTATTGTTATTATTATTATTATTATTATGATCATCATCATCATGATCATCATCTTTTCATATGTTACTTAACTAATATAAACTAATGAATGTTTTAATTAAATAAAATTTATTAAAATAGTTAAACCTTTTGAATGCCCCATTAAACTATTTTTAATTTGTGCTTTAATTATATTAAACATGATTTAATTTCTTAAATTCGATAAAACATAACCACTCTAAAAATTCACTATAAGAGGAGGACTAATCCTCCATCCTTCTCACAACTCAATACATTATTTCTTAAGCTTAAGAGCACTAACAATTAAGTTTTTACCATTTCATGCATTTTATAGCTTTTGTTTGATATATATCTTGAATGCTAATACATGTTCACAAGTTGTTTTTCATGATCATGTTACTTCTATCATAAAAATCTTATATTATGGTTTTAAGAATCATTATGATCATGGATATCCAAGATAAACACTTTGAATTTCTCTAAATCTTAGATCAAACCTAGTTATTTTGCAAGAACAAAATATATATTTATCTAAATCTTATGATTTGTTGATCATCATAAACTTATAAACTTTATTTTAAATAAGATAATTTATAAAAATTTCTTTTATGTCAAATATTTTACAATATATATAACATACTTCATATCTTTAAATTTATAATTGAGTAAATTAATTATTGTTTATTTTCTATCAACGTAAACTAATATTTAAAATTTCTTTAAAAGAATTCATGCAAAACATTTAAGTCAATTAATTAGTAAATTAATTAGTTATGTTACTTGAAAAAAACGTTTAATCATAAATTGTTATTAATATTGTTATTTAATCTTATATTAATAATTTATAATTATTTATCTACAAATTGTTTTTCAAATAATAAACATCAAATGATTTATATAAGCTTTATTCGTTTTTGTTAAAACTCATTAAAAATCCCCAAGTCCCAATTTGTCATAATTTAATGATATAGATATTAAAATAATGCATAATTCCTAAAACTAATATTATTTAACTTTTATAATCTCGATAGTTAGTCTTTAAATTTTGTATATCCTTTTTAATTATAGTTTGTGAGGTTCGATCGTTTCGATTTCCTTAAATGCACTTTTGGTTATTATTTCAAGTTGTCTTCAGCCTCAAAGGTGAGTTTCTTACACCCTCTTTTTACTCTTTTACTAATTTTGGTGGTAGCATATATATCCTATCCAAATTACAATTTTGTTTATTCATTATTACAAACTACAATTCGCTACATGAACTTGTGTGTTTACTTGTTACTTGCTCAAACTTACTTGAACATGGATTAGATTAATATAGTATGATCATACGGCCCCATTTGTGCTCAAGACATTTGTTGTTATAAGTGGAAAATGGCCTCATTATCCGAGTACGTTGGCACACAATCCCAACTGGAAAGGACCTTACTTGCGCTTATCCGAGTACATTGGTGCACAATCCAAACTGGAAAGGACCTTACTTTCTCATTTACACTTGTTCATGGAATTGTATGGTTTTTATGTACGTATATCAAAACTTGTAGGAACTCACCAACTATTCATTTAGTTGAGCTTTATTTTATATATGTGCTACAAGCACATCTATTAGAAGATAATACGAGAAGAATGTAAATACTTAAATATCTCTCAGATCTAACTCAATCCATAACGTATTATCTAGTTAATTGATATGCTCTTATAGTATATATATATATATATATATGTATGTATAATAGTAGATGTAATTGTAATAGTAATAAGGTTAACGAAGTACTGAACGAGAGAGAGGATTGACAGAGTTTCGGTAGATAATAATATAATCAATACTTAAATTATTTAAGGCTACTCAGCCTTATATAGACGATGGAGACCAATTCGTTACACATCCCGTAACGAATTGGCTCCATTTGTTAACTTACAATAACTTAAATGAAAAGCATAACGAATCACAGATTCGTTATACCCCCATTCGTCAACATTCCATGACGAATGGGAAACGTATATAACGAATTACAACCCATTCATTAAACATCCTTAACGAATGGATTGATATGGATAACGAACTGGATAATTCGTTAAACATCCTTAACGAATTAGCCTGTACATAACGAATTACTTGTTTTTCCATAAATACCCATATATTAAAATAATAATAAATTACAACCGATAAGTTACAAAGACTCGAGACGATAAAATCGTGCACTAAGAAAAACCCCCTCATCTTAAGCTCTTTGTCTTTAATTACTTGAAGCGCTTTGTTTGCCAATCACGACAACTATGAATCCCGAACTTCGTGACATACACATGCGACACGCTGGAACTGCATAGCTCGGTTGTAGTCTTCATGGCGCTCGATTAGTATCTTGTTCACAACCAGCACGTCATTATCTGTTTCGGATATGTTAACGAGCCCCATCGGATCGATAACTCTAATAAAACTAGTCTTCAAGCCTTTACCCAACACAATGATGGCCTCACTAGTACGATTGTCATAGTACCATCGATTAAACTTTAGGTGAAGACTCTGTGGAAACGTCTTCATCAGTACATGCTTCATCGTCTTCGGCGGTTTTACCTTAAGCACGAGTTTTCTCCAACCGGTACGAGGATCAATCTCGTCAATAAGTTTACGGGTTGGAACTTGTGCCTTAAATAACTTAAAACCTCGGTTCACCTCGAAGAGCAAATGTTGGTGAAACCATTCTGCTCGATGATCTCCACCGGGATTGATAAACGGTCGACTCGCGAGGGTACGAACATCCTATGACAACTGCCAAATTTTAGGTTAACTTCCTTAACTAAACACAGTTAAATCTTGTTAACTATGTTAGTGAACTATTGTACATGGGGTGTCATGTATGCGTACATTTAAGTTAATGTGTCGTTGTTGACTTAAACAAAAATAAGTGGCTAATTATAACTAGAATATTAAACTCGTCATGCATGTTATAATAAACGTGGTATGTGACATACACTGTATATGATAAGTATAATGTGTTAGACTATCAATATGTTACATTATAGTTGTTACATGATTATGTGATTTATAAGAAAGCTAGGTGAGTAAACAAGTTACATTATATGTCATGTTACATATTGGTTATCTATATGGAGCCTTAGATTATACTACATAGGATCTGTTTTATAAGATAAGTAACATGTCACATATGGACTAATAAAACTAACCTAAGGTATTATTTTCATTAAATCAATAATAAAGGATTGTTAATACAAAAGAGGTTACAAACTATTGATTTTCCAAAGCTTTCTCTTTCCCTTTCTCTCTTGCCTTGGCCGTGAACCACACACATCCACACACACTCTCACTTTGTTTTGCAAACACTTTCTTTCAATCTCATTTTCATACACAAAAGGTTTGGTGATTATTGGGAAGCAAGGGGAGTAAGCATTTGGATCAGTCAAATGAGTAGGTTATTATGTTCTATTTTATAAATATGAACCTTGTATCTAAATGATTTGGATCATAGAAAGGGGATGATCAAAGTTTGATGAGTCAAAAGAGTTGTATGTGTTTTGGTATAGAAGTTTGAATAGTTTATAAGTATATTTGTTATTCTTATGAAATTAATGGATAATAGATAAACATGAAATTTGATTGTGTGAGAATGATCTTTGATGATTTAGAATCATAAGGGTGTAAAAATCATAGTTTTTGTGGATTGTGGTTTGAATCTGCTTGCTGGCAGACTTTGTATATTAGATTGTATGGTGAATAACTTGATGATACTTTTGTGTTTTTGGTCGATTTTTGATTCTATGAACATGTATTTTGAATCTAGTTTTCAGAAATTCGAGAATATTAATTTTTGGACTTTTTTGAATACTTTTTATTAATTTATAAAATCGGGATGCAAATCTGATTTAGAGGTAAAGTTTCTGAGTTGTGTTATAAATTGCATAACTTGATGTTAAAAATAGATATGGATATTATTCCACTTCTGGAATGTTGTAAATTGAAGTAGGAATCTAATCAAATTGGTCTTGCATCAATTGGACAAATATCGAATTTTGGACAAATATTTGTGTACTGCTGTGTTGAAATAGAGATAAAAATTAGATTGATGTAGTGTGTGAATAATCTGTATGTTTTGGTGAATTATAAAATTATAAGAAAAATATATGTTATACATAAAACTTGTGAGAGTTTGTGTGAATTATTTGGTAATTTATTTTCAAGTTTTGGTTGTTGAGAAAAATCGGTTTTGGATGATTGAAAATTGGTTAAGGATGATCAATATATTGACTAGTTAAAATGGTTGTAAATTGTAATATATTGACTATGCTAATTGGAATTTTGACTTTGTCAGTCAACTTGGAACTATTTGACTAAGTAGGTAGTCTTACTTGTGAAATGTTGAAAGTAATAGGAGTTGGACTTAGTCATAGAATTTCATGAAAAGTGGCTAAGTGCATATTACTTGATTGTTGTTAAAGTTGTGACTAGGAACATAATATAAACATTCTAAGTCTAACGAATTGGTCAAAAGTCATCAACGTGCCGTCGGTCAACATTTTAGTCAAAGGTCAACATTTTGGTCAAACGGTCAACAAAACTCAATTTTTAGTCTTCGGTCATCGAGACTTGGACTTTTTAGTAAACGGTCAACAACTTGGACCTTTTGATCAAAAGTCAAACGAAAAGTCAAACTTTGGTCAAATTCAACAAAAGTCAAACTTTGGTCAAAGTCAACAAAAAGTCAAACTTTAAATAAACAGGGAATTGTTTGGATACTAAGGGTTCTAGGAATCGCTTAGAAACTACTTATAGTGCTTGTGTGATTTAGGCACTAAAACAACATTTACATAAGAAGTTGACTTTCAATTTTAACCGCATTCGAGGTGAGTTTCACTACCCCACTTTTTACTTACTCCTTTTGGGGGGAAGCATGCAACATACAAATTTTTTGGATAATTGTATACTTTTTAATACCTCATGTGTACATTGTGAACTTAAACTGAAGTCCCCCATGCACATTGGACCGTTAACAATTGTACATTGGCTCGGTAATGAAAGGTAGTACTACTGGGTTTGACGAACCCCCTCGGGGCTCTCGGTTGAGGGAGTCGCCGGGCGTTTCATTTACTAGGAACGCAATATGCACTAGTCTTATATTAGACTTCGTGGGTGGCAAACAAACAGGTCGGCCTCGGTAACAATGGAACCTACACTAATGTAACATGATTGCTAGCCTAATTAACTAGCGGTATTACCAATGCATACAATATCCATGCTTTACTACTACACTGTTTACTTACTAAATGGTTGTTTGACAAACTTGTTTTAAAACTAAAACTGTGAACTCACCAACCGTCGTGTTGACCCGTTTTAGCATGTCTTTCTCAGGTCGCTGATAGTGCAAGGATAGGAGTTGCATACATGATCACCAATAGACATTGCATCTTAAGTTGGAATCATTTTATTTAATAATGTGATGGCTTGCGCATGTTTTGGGCGCCTAATACTATTTGGTTTTGTTTATGGATGTTTCCCGTTATGTTACGCTTCCGCATATTAAAACGTTAAGACATTAACTCTGAATGGTTTTCCCAAATATGGGGCAATAAGGTTTATTTAAAATATTTAGACGCTGTTTGTTGTAACTAATGATTGAGATCCTGGTTTGTCATGCGCCTCGCGGTAAAATCCCGCAAGTGGAATTGATGTGACACATCCCATTGAGGTAGTGAGAGAACATCAGTGATATGCTGATAATACTGTACGCCGTTCTCCCACTTGATAATACAAAATTTTAAATCAGAATTGTATAACCAAGAAACGATGTCACTTTTCACAGTTGATACGGCTTTGAATGTTGTCTTATGATTTGCTTTAGCCCGTGCAACAACGTCCAGTTGTAGTTCTCGATCAACATACCTGTAGGCATCGATAATTTTACGAGTAGGTTTACAACGATTCCCAAACCAAGCCAAAATGTCAGCTGCCGACGGATCAGAATCCCATTCTGGCATCTTAGCCTTATTCTTTGATATCTTCTCAAATTGATCTTCAGCAGCTTTGACGTTTTCTTCAGTAAAATTAAGAACACCCTGATCAACATTTGATCGTTGATATAGACAGGGGTATTCCTATGCTGTCACATCTTCAATTTCAATATCCTTGTCTTCATAAATAAACGACGTATTCCTATGTGGAATAGTCATATCCAATAAGACTTCCTCATCGTTCACCACCTCAACGTCCTCCTCAGCTTCCAAAACGTCCAGTTCTTCAACGTTCAGTCCCAGCAATAATGAAATCTATTCGCACGTAAGGGACTGATCAATGAACTGACCTTCTTTAATTTCATCAACATTTACCATACTTCTCACCACCCCCGCATTATCCACAAATAGCACATTGTTGGCGTTCATCAACTCGATAGGTTGTGCATTGGTCGAGTCATGATAAACCACCAACTGTATTGTTACCACCACCACTAGTACCAGCACCCGAGGATGAGCCGTGAGCTTGTTTTGTCTCACTACCTCAAGTGCCTGGATCGTCAGGATCTTCATCATCATTCTTCAGCTTTTTAAGTTCATCATCTTTGCATGTAAGCTAAAGGATGAGATCCTCATGTTCATTGATTTTAACCCCTGAGTCGTGACAATCTCACGAAGGGCTTTCGTTTCCTTCTGACGAAAGGAAACATAACCCATCAGGCGACGTTGATTGTTCATTAACTGCTCTTGAACTTGTCTATCAGCCGCCATTTGATTCTCATATGAGTGAATCAAACTCAAGAGCATGTCCATCTGATGGGTTGGAGGCATATCATGAATGGTAGGATGAACTGGCTGAATTGGACCTTGAGGATGTGTATTTCTCATAAACAAGACGTCCAATGGTTGATTAGACCTCATAGTCGGTGTCAGAGAAACCATCGAAGTAGCAGCAGCAGGCCTTGGCATCTCTGATAATACATATTGAGGAATCAAGCCAAGCCTTAGATCAATGTAAGTACCAGGGTGCTAGTAGTAAGCGGCATCGCCGGTCATTGAAAAGCGGACGACCTTGGTTATTGTGGCCCAAAATACACACCCGAACCATGAGATATACGACGTTTAGGGGGTTCATCACGAGCCCCCACCTTCCCCTTACGCTTTCGTTGAGCTGCTTGAGAACTCGCTACCTCAACGTCAGCACGTCGTTGATCATCATCACCACCATCATCACCATCATCTCCATCATTACCACCTTCGTTCCCACCTGCTCCCTCTTCACGTTCGGAATCCAAATCATCGTGGATCCAACGATCATTAGAAGGACATTCATACGCCGGGTTTGACAAATGACCAATCAAGCATTTGGTCCTCGGCGTGTCCTGCCTATATGACTTCATCCTCTTTACCGTGTTAGCAGTCATATGCTCCATCTTTAGCACGTCATTATCCAACATTTGATCAATAACCAAATCAAGAATAAGATCTTGAATGATTAGCTGATTGAACGTGGATACATAAGAAAATTTATCTCGTCAATTCTTGACTAGGCAATTTTCCTTGAGATGGTACAAGATCAACTCAGAGAAATTGAACGGTTTGTTCAAAATCAGAGCGATGAATGTCGATTGTAACATGATCCAGGTTTGGCAAGGCATGTTTTGTGGGTGGTGAAGTTGGCAAGTGTTACATAGCGGGGCAGTACTGGTATCAGGTCTTTGGTTTTATGGTGGAGCTTGAGTTTGTGGTTGAGGTTGGGGTTGGGTAACGGCATAGTTTCGGTAGTTGGTCCTTGGTTTCTTCTTGTTGTTGCTGTTTTGACGGGAAGAGTTGGAGTACTTAATGGCTTGTGGTTCGGGTTCAACCTTGGCTTGCAGTGCGGGCTCGGGCTTAGCTTTCTCACTCGGTTTCATGAGGGTTAGAGTACCTGCCTTCACATGATTTTCCGATAGCACCTGGCTAAAGTGATGGCATCCTCAAGATTCACGGGTTTGCTACTCATAACGAAGTCCTGGATTTGCATAGGTAAAACCCCAATGTATTTATCATGCTCACGCTCAGTCGGGGTAACTAAGTTAGGGACAAGAATGCTCAACTCGTGAAAACGGAGTGAATAAGCGGCATTATCACCACTTTCTTGCTTTAGGTTCCAAAATTTTTCCTCAAGCTTTTGGAACTCGTGTTTGGGACATAATTTCTTCATCATAAGTGCCTTGAGATCGGACCATGGAATAACCATAGCCGTATCCGAACCTTGGAGGTGCATAACACTACCCCACCATGTTAGAGCGGTTTTTCTAAACATGCTCGAAGCGAACTTTGCCTTTTTCGTTTCGGGGCATTCGTTGTGTCGAAATACATTCTCGATCGATTCGAACCATTGCAACAAGGTAGTCGCGCAATTGGTTCCAAGGAACTCGGACGGGTTGACTCTAGTAAATTGCTTATACAAGTAAGATGCGGGTTTGGGTTCAAAGGGTGCAACAACGAGTGGTGGTTGGGTAGCTGGGATTTGGGTTATAAGTTCGGGAATCACCTCGGCCATTTGCTTGACGACAAAAGCAGCCATATGTCAGTTGGAGTTCTTGCATGAATGACGGCTATCCGGAGGCATGCTAAAAGATCATAAAGAAAATGGGATAAGTTTGAGGTAAAAGAAATGAATATAAAGGTGTATAAAATAAAAATAAGATTTCAATTTATTTGATTGTGAATCCTAGAGTTAGTGAGGAGAAGATGTTAGTGTTAGATAAAATATAAAACCTTGTATACAAATAACAAAACCGAAAACAACCGTAAATCATTTTTGAGAGGTTAAAGCTTGAAAATTTGAGATTTTGAGATTTATAGAGTTGGAAACTCATACATGAACCACCATAATTTGATATTCCGACACTAAAAAGTTTATAAAACACCACGTTGGAGTCTAAACATGTGCACGAACCACCACGACTTTTTCATGTTTTCGACTCAAATAACGATAATAACACAATAAATCGAGATACAACATCATGTCAAAATACTAGTCCACGAACCACCGCAGTTCTACTGTTTTAACACAGAAAATTAGGATGGCGATGGGAACGCTCGCATCCGACTGCTTAAAGAATTGACATGTATAACACGGTTTGTGGCCTAGAAAACGAGCACTATAATCCAACCATCTTAGGTAAGTAAATCACCTTCGATTCTTGGAATCTTTTTGTCAGATGGTCGTTTTATAATGTCTCATTTTCTATGATGGCTACAAACCCGATATAAACGCAACCTTTAAGGGATTTTAAACAACGGGATTCAAATTAGTCTTGTAATCCATAAAACACAATGAAAATCTACTTTTTGCGTTTTAAGGTAAGGATGCCTTGGAAATACTATGAAATTGTGTGTATGTGAACATTTAGGATATTGGTGAATTTTAAACAAGTTTATAAATAATATGCGATATGAACAATCAATTATATAGTAAACACGTATAAGCACGCGCATAGGACCCTAAGCATAAAAATACTAGGTCGTTACGTCTAACCACTTATCCTATTGTCAAGGCTCGGATACCAATCTGTCACACCCCGACCATAGGCGGCGGGATATGCTGAAGTGTAACGACTGCCCACAAGCGCATGACACTAATTAAAGCGACAATATTTAACAAACTCATTTCATTTCACAACATCGAAAATGTCACATAACAATATTCATGAGATAGTCACAACAAAATACAACAAAATATAGCAAATCAAATATTGTTCATTTTTGCTAATATCCTAAAGGTCTCGATGACGTTTTCTTCAACTCCAAAATCAACCTAGATACAAACCTGTAACATTTCATAAAATAGTGTTTATCAACACAAAGGTTGGTGAGCAATTCATAAGTTTGAGCATAATAGTATATAGTACGAAAAAGCCACAGTCTTGTATACGAAACAATAAATAAAAGCAATAACTTGGACAGATAGATATCGCAAAACACATTAGCGACACCTAACTATAAGGGGATGCCAAATAGTCTAGGATTTTATTTATATCGTTAAATGCATTACGTTAATGACACCTTGCTATAAGGGGTTGCCCAATAGACTAGGATTTTATAGTTCCACCAACCAAAAGCGATAAACACATACGCATATAATCATAGAACACCAAATCGAGCAATTATTTAAGTAAAGTATACAATAACATTTGTGGGTTAAGATGCAAGTATAAAGCATTCAGTTGAATAAGTATGAAATGTCACCCCAAAACAAAAGATGGAAAACGGGGTATGAAAATACTCACGTTCAAGTAACAAACTTGAAAGATTTAATGATTTGAAGTTTAACCGGAACGGCGAGTTTAACGAGCAAAGCCTAGATAAAGAAAGTCTTGGATTAAAAGGTTATCTTGAAGATATTTAAATAAAATAATTATTGAGAAATGTAAACAATTAAAGTTCAAGGTTTAAAATGTTACTATTTGAGAATTTATAATAATAACCCTTTAAAAATGTAAGTTTGCTCGATACCGGGTTAAAGTATCTAACCTTTCAACCTATGTTAACTAATAAGGTGGGAGAAATGCAGGAATGCAAGTTCCTTTGGAATAAAGATACTAAAACGAATTTTTAACAAGTGTTCGGGTTGTTGGTTCGGGTCTTGATAATTGGTCAAACCCAAAGTCAACTTTTCAAAATAATGAATGTTATGAGATAACTTAATAAAACTTAACCAAGTATGTAGTTCTATTGTTTTAGAACTAACAACACACGTTAAGCGAGTGTTTTGTTTTGTTGGTCCAAACATTGTTATGAGATCAAGTTGGATCCAACATTTCCAAGTACTTAAGAAAATAATTAAAATCAGTTTGTAATCTATTTTTAAAGAAATATACAAGTCTTGATAGCTAAAAACACACTTGTGTGTCTTAAGCGAGTAAAAATCGGATTGGTTCGGTTTCCATCTCTCAACAAGTTCATAGATGGTTTCCACATGCCCAAATATCAAAGAACTTGTATAATAATGTACAAATGAAAATACTTAAGTTTTACAACCAAAAAGTTAACAACAAAGTCTTTAAACAAAAGTTCGGTTTACTGTCTAGAGATATTTACTGTTAAACCGAAGTATAGACTATTTGAACCCATAACCATGGAACTTGTAAATATAACAAACAAACTAAAATGAGCAGAGTTAAGCAAGATTAATAGAACACGAAGTCCTCCATGAAGCCTTGCCTTACGAGGCCCGAAACTTCACCGATTGGGACCGGAGAAGTAACTACCAAAGGTAACAAGGGGTGTATGTTATATATATGTTATACAACCATATTCAAGTATTAACATAACTATACAAGCTAATTAAAATGAAAGATTTAACTCAGTTTGACTTTTTGAAGTCAAACCTTCAAGAACTAAAACAACCTTTAGATCTTTGAATTTGAGAGAAAATTTGGAGTATGACCAGGTGTAAAATGAAGGAAATGGTCATGTATATATAGGGTAAGTTGAAAGGGTCAAGCATAAAAAGTCTTGCATGAAAATGAGTTGGTTTAAGTCACATGTTTGCATAAATACAACAAAAAAAAAATTTATGTGCAGACCTCCCTTAGCGTGGCGCTATGGTCTCTGCCCTTGATCTTAGCGCGGCGCTAAGCTCACAAAGGGAAAAATATAAACTTTCAAAATTGGCAGTTTTGGCCCCCGGAGTTGTTTTTAGGCATTTTAAGAACATTTTAGGGACCGAAAAGGGTGTTTTTGAGACCCGACAAGTAAAAAAGAATAATGTATCATAAAATCCATCATTTTTTTTATATCGAAGGTTTCAGTTTACAAAACGGGTCGGTTTACATAATAAAAAAAAAGCAAAAGTGACTCAAAATTGACGAATGTCACATTCGCCTTATTATACACTGAATGATCAAGGTCACCAGTGTATAACACACGACAGAACAAACCTCGGATCAACCCCTTATCAAATTCACTCTGTTATCAACAAACCGCAAAACCTGTCGGATGACCCCGGGTGTGATGACAACATGCTTTTTGTTGACTTCAGCAACGATATGGTTTTCGGACTCAACATACCGAGCCGATTTCCAAAACAGTCATAAAATACTGTAGTGAATGTTCGGATTAGCAGTAACGGCATAGCCTATACGAGATCGTCGTATAAAAGCTATCATATCCCCGAATATATCCTCGTCAGCAAAGTTCTCCCCAACAAAAGCACAAATGTTATGCTTTTTATCGAACATCAATAGTGGGGGTTCAGGTTCTTGAGGTTGCTGAACCTGTGGCTGCTCAGCTGCGGGAGCATCCTGAATGTTTTCATCAGCCTTAACTAAAAATACATAAAGCCGAAAATTAGTAAAACGAACAGCCAAATTAATAATTTAAATTTTGGAGTTTTCAAACTAATTCTAAGTGTCATTCGTTATTTTTTTGGCTCAATCGTCATAACGAATCAGGTCATTCGTTATAACGAATTGATTAATTAAAATACGAATTAGACATAACGAATCACTAACGAAGCATTAACGAATTAACAAATGAATGTGAGTTAATTCGTTATCAAAACAAGTGAAGAAGTTGATTCGTTATGTTCAGCATAACGAATGGACCACGAATGAGTGTCTATTTGTTCACCGAGAACAAATGGTCATCAATAATTCATAACTTTGACTATTAGGAGTCAAAGTCAAAATTGAGATTAACACAATTGGTCAACATGCACTATCAGAATCGATTAGGCCATGTTAAATGATGAAATCACCAATAATTAGCATGAATCAGTTCGCAATAACATCGATAGTCGATTCATGATCACCATTATCATTAAAACCAGTCAAACATTGAGTTATATAGATTAATTAATATCATACAAAACCTGAAACTCTAAACACCTAATTATCCCCTAAATCAGTCTTCTAGACAACGAATTAGTAAATTCTTCTAGACAACTTGTAGAAACCCGTCACGGATCTAGCCGCTAATACTTTACATCGATTATGCATGAGATCTAAACGTTAAATTATTACTTTGTTGATAAATATTGAATAAATTACATAATAACTTATGGAGAACCTCACATCTCTCATGTGTGTGAACTCACTTAATTATGAGCATGGAACCACCTATTTATAGGCCACATGCTCCATTCGTTAAGTTAAGCGTAATTCGTTATGCCTCCATAACGAATTAGACTCCATTCGTCATCATTCCATGACGAATGGTGTTAACTTAACGAACTAGCCCTCATTCGTTATGCTTCCATAACGAATGGACTGATACATTAACGAACTAGCCTAGATTACTAACGAATGGACCTCATTCGCTATACAAACCATAGCGAATGGGCCATTTACAATAAATAAACAATCTAGACTATGTATAACTTATTCGAATGCTACGGACAACAATTTCGTGCACTAACAGACACCCCCTTTTCCGTAGCTATCGAATACTTTAATCTTGAATACTTTAACCGCAAATCACCAGTAACCATACCGTGCACTAATAGACACCCCCTTGACTGATGATTTTCGGGCTTGGCAGATGGACAATCTTTAAATCTTTTCAGCAAACCAACAACTTGTAGCCTCTCATATCAGATCACCCCCTCAATGTGAGCAACTCTTGGAGATCATCCCGATCATCCGTTGGCGTCTGATATGGTTCAATCCTTCAACAATCAGCAACATGTCATCAGCTATCCATCAGCACCGTTAAAGAAAAACATATCTTTACGTTTAACCTCGTCACACATCTTCATGAACAACCCTATCATTCAACATCTTTCACTTCGGTTTTCCTTCTCTTGATAACGCGTATCCCAAATATACTCTTTGAAGCTCTTCCACATCCCGTTCGCAAAGATCCACTAATGTTTGGGCATAAGATTCAGAGTTCCAACCTCCATTAATAAACCCCAAATGATCAAATTTTTCAATCGAATGACAAGACTCGTATATTCTTCAATAAGATCAATCCGTTCGAGAATCGTCCCCCTCAACATAAGTAATCCGCCATTTACTCGTAGCCAACATAGTCAGGATCAAAGTCCCTCAGAAAGAAGTAAACGAACAGTCACTCGTATCCCACATAGTCAGGTTTTAATCTTGAACAAATCAATCACCAATCGAAAAATCAACTGCAGTCTTGAACTCAGTTAAACGTAGCTTTGAAGTCATGAATTACCAACCGAATTGCAGTAATTTTTCAAGAAACCTTGCAAACGTAGGAAGATACAAGCCAAATAATCTCAAATGAAAGTTTTATCTCCCCCTTTTCTTGAAAAATTCGGCAAGGTCTTAAATAATCTTCAAGATTCACAAACAAACACACTCCTTCTTAAATTACACGAGATCTCCCCCTCAGCCAGTCGAAACGCATAAACAGTCAGCCGGAAAATATAATGCCAAAATTTGAGAGAAGAGTACCCAATACATTAGGAACATCCCAGAAAAATTTCGAATAAGAAAATTTTTCCCGATTTTCCCGCCATAAATTCACCGAAAATTTTCAAAAAATAAATTTTAACGCCAAAATTTTCAAGAATGAAAACTCACTTACGAGGAGTATTCTGGAAAAAATTCGCGCACTAATTTTTTTTTAACGAATCACCTCTCAATTCGTTAACTTAGCTCGTGCCCTCCATTCATTAAGAAATAAACTCAAATTCGTTATAAATATCCACCATTCGTCAACCATTCACTGATTCGTTACATACTTAACGAATCTGCTCAATTCGTTATAAATTACCATTCTAATTCATTATAACAGTTACACGAATGGTCTCCCATTCGTTAAGAATTCCAATTCGTCATACACATAACGAATCATCTTAATTCGTTACCAATACCTTAACGAATTAGCATAACGAATTGCCTTAATTCGTTACCTTTAACTTAAAGAATTAACTTAACGAAGTAACTTAACGAATTGCCTTAATTCGTCAACTTTAACTTAACGAATCTCCTTAACGAATTACCTTAATTCGATATACTCTTAACTTAACGAATTAACTTAACGAAGTAACTTAATTCGTTATTATTACCTTAACGAATTAGCTACAGTAACAACGAATCAGGTTGTTGGATCTGAACAGCTCACCGGAAAAACGTGATTCGCCGGAAAAATCTGTTACAGTGGCCAGAAACAGCAGATCTGGCCGGAATCTGGATTTTTGAACTTCATCCAAGGTGAAATCATCAAAACACCATAAATAACCATGAAAAACTACCCGAACACTCGGATTTTCACCACGATTCCGAATATATCAACCATTAAACTTAACAACCATTGATTCAACATCAATTAAATCAACCCATATCATGCTCTTTCATGGTGAAACCTTCAATTCACCATAATTAACCACCAAAATCTACAGAAACATGAGGATTTCAATTCTAAACACAAATCCGTCAACCAATTAACTTAACACTCACTAAATCATCATAAACCGAATCAAAAAGTTAGCATGCTCTTCCATGGTGAATCACTCAATACACCATAACTTAACACCAAATTACACAAGAAGCTACATCTTCCATCCATAAACACGAATTCACACTCAAATCCACCAATAACACACTAATTTACTCCAGATCTGACCAAAACCCGGAGAACACGAAAAACACGAAAAACTCAGATTTATACCTTAATCGAAGTATCGAGAGTAGCTCTTGCTCTGATACCAATTGTAAAATTTTGAACAATGCATCAAATTTCCTTTACTGTGAGTGAGTATGCACGAGTCCATCTGTCGGCTTACATACATTGTATCCCCTGGGGTCCGTTTCTTATTGGAATTGAGACGCACGCAAGGGAGGAACAATTGTATGACTAACAGCTGATTTTGATCAAGTCAGTAATTTAGATTGTACAAAGTACAGCGGTGATCAAATTTAATGACTTTGGGTTTGCTCTAGAAAGCGAGTGAAATATTCATGCTTATGAATACCCAGATGATTAAGCCGCATAAAGACTCATAGTGTCCAGAATCCCAATGCTTGTTATTTGCTTTATTATATTTTTGGGTGATCAACAATTATAAGGCTTGAGTATGATCGGTTATTACATTTCTGCCATCTTCACCGAGACTTTTGCTAGAGACTAACACCTCTTTCAATTTGGCTTTTCTTTAAGTTTATATCAGTTACTTTACTCTAACAGCTTGTTTAAGACCTATCAATGCACCAATGATTAAGCACACAGTCTTTTAAGCTTATTTCTTTTTGGATTTGGGGTCAAATAATCAATGTACTATCATTTTTCCTTTTTTATTCAAAAACTCAAAATTTTGAGGAGCATTAAACAAAATGATTTAAATTGCCCCAGTTAACTTAAGTTCATAAATTAATGGCTATCCTATTCATCTACAAGTAGAGAACATGACCAAAACATGCAAGCACGCTTCACAAACTTAAATAACTGACTAAATTTTCATCAAAAAAATAACGTAGAAAGCTTAACGAATGCCCCAAGTACTATCTATTTGTCAGGTAAATGGCTAACCCGAAGATTTACAAGAAATTATCAGGACCAAACATATACAAGTATATGTCATTCAAAATAGAAGAAAATGACATAATTTTCAGCGAACATAAGCAAAAATTTTTTGGTGTTTTTCTTTACAAACTTAAAAACACAATCTTTTTGTCTTTTCGGATTTTTCTTACAAAACGGTAAAATTCACCTTCTTTTTTACTTTTTCAGAATTTTTTGTACAAACAGAAATCACAATCTTTTAGGTATTTTCTAATTTTAAAATGTTTTTGGTTTTTCAAATATCAAAATAAAACAAGAAAGATCACAATATTTTTGATTTTTCAAAATTTTCTAATATTTTTTGGTTTTATCGATACAAACTAAAAGCACAATATTTTTGTATTTTCTAATATTCACCCCCTAAAACTTAAAAACAAAATTTAACCTAGAACAAACTAAAAAAAAGATAATCATCCTAATTTTAGGATCTCAGCAAGGGTCTTCAATCCATTTAGACCAAGAAAAAAGTTAAAACGTGTTTTATCAAATGCTTTGGTAAATAGATCGGCTTTTTGAAAATCAGTATGCACTTTCTCAAGGTCAATTAATTTCTTTTCATAAAAATCCCGTATAAAATGATATCGAATTTCGATATGTTTCGTTTTAAAGTGTTGTACGGGATTCTTGGTGATACTAATAGCAGCAGAATTATCAATCAAGATGGGAGTAGTAATAAACTTCAAATTGTAGTCTCGAAGATGTTGTTGTATCCACAAAACCTAGGAACAACAACTCGAGGCTACAACATACTCAGCTTCGGCGGTTGAAGTGGAGACCGTTGCCTGCTTCTTACCCTGCTAGGAAACAAGCCGGCTTCCTAAGAATTGACAACCCGCTGTAGTAGACTTGAAATTGATCTTGCATCCTCCATAATCTGAGTCGGAGTAGGCGGTAAGATTGAACGTATCATCTTTGGGGTACCATAACCCGATGTCAGGATTTCCCCTAAGATATTGCAGAATACGCTTGACCGCTGCCAGGTGAGTCACTCGGGGACTATCTTGGTACCTAGCACATAAACAAACAGAAAACATTATGTCTGGTCGAGAAGCAGTTAAATACATTAACGAACCAATCATAGCACGATAGAGGGTCGGATCAAGACCACATAGGTCTCGGGGCTTGATGTAGACCATATAATGCCTTGTTTAATCGGTAAACACGGTCAGGATAGTCAGGATCTTCAAAACCTTGAGGCTGTAAAAAAAACACTTCCTTATGAAATTCACCATTGAGAAAAGCACTCTTGACATTCATTTGATAAACTTTAATATTCTTATAAGCAGCATACGCCAGGAAGAAAACCTTGCACCACTAAACGTGCTTTGTTTCTCACAATTACCCCACGATCATCTTTCTTACACTTATATACCCACTTAGTCGGAATTGATTTCTTGACTCTAGCAGGTAATTCTTCTTGCATGGCTTCTACCTAAGAAGGATCTTGAAGTGCCACATGAGGATTTGTTGGCTCAACTTGAGATAAAAAACAAGCAAATGTAGCAATAGTTGCAATTTCAGATGAATGTAAGTCAGCATAAGCACATAGAGCATTATTTTCACTTGAAGAAGCAAATTGATGTCGTGTCTGAACCACTACATCAAGATCACCAATAATATTTTCTTGTGGATGGTAATTATGAATCCTGAGAGTAGGATTTTCAGAAACAGCAACATTGTCAAATAAATTAGTGTAATGTTCACCCAATTCAGGAGATGAAACATCACTGTCAAGTTTAATAACTTGATCCATAATTGCATTATCATCAGATGAAGTAGAAGCATTATCATCATGAACAGGAGATTCATTATCAGGTTCTTCAATTGGAGCAACAATTGGAGCTTCAACATTATTTGAACTTGCGAACCTTGGAATTTCCAAATGTTCTTCAAAATAAGCACGAACTAAATCTTCATCTGGATGATCAGTTGATGGAGTAAATGAATTAAATAAGCCATCATAGTCAAACATCAAGTCGGGACCTTTCCCTTGTGGAGGAGTAGTGTACTTTTGACAATCAACATGGTACCACCCTTCAACACAACCAGACATAAAATTAAACACTCTTTTCTTAGGTGACGCATACCCCAAGAAATAACCTTCAATGGCTTTTTCATCAAATTTTCCCACATCCTTTTTCAGTATAGACAAGGATACCCAAATGGTTCCAAGTACTTTAAATTAGGTTTACGATTATTCAATAATTCATAACTGGTCTTATTGAGTCGTTTAACAGTTAGAACTCGATTGAGTGTATAACAGGCCGTATTCACCGCCTCACTCCAAAACTGGACAGGAAGCTTTGAATCAACAAACATCGTTCTAGCAGCTTGAATCAACGCTCTATTCTTCCTTTCAGCTACACCGTGCTGTTGGTACATATGGTGCACTGTATTCTCGATGAATTCCTTTTTGTACACAAAAGAAATCCAATACAATATTTTTAAATTCAGTACCATTGTCACTTCGAATTCTCCTCACTTTCAGTTTGTAAAGTGATTCGATCTTAGTGATTAGATTTTGAACAAGACCGGTTGTTTGGTCTTTTGAACTCATAAATAGAACCCATGAATATCGTGAATAATCATCTGTAACAACTAGGCAGTACCAGTCTCCAGAAATACTTGCACGATTCACTGGACCGAATAAATCCATATGATGGCGTTCAAGTGGAGTATCAATGGAATTTAATAACTTAGATGGGTGTGCTTTCTTCTTCTATTTCCCCTTTTTGCAAGCAACACAATGATCGAATAACTTAAATTTCTTTAACGACACCCTCCTCTACTAAATCGTTTGCCATTAAATAATTCATCTTTCGAACATGTATGTGACCCATTCTTCGATGCCAAAGTACGGAGTCTTTCTCGGTTGCATTTTAGATAAAACATGTTTCAATCGATGTAGATACTTTAGAATTCATATTCAAGACATAAATATCATTTGATCGAGGTGATCGCATGACAACCATGTCCTCGAGAATCACATAACCCGGTTTCAAAATCAGACATTCTTTATCTGTAAATATTGTCGTGTATTACTTATCACAGATTTGCGACACACTCAATAAATATGATCCACTTTATCACAATAGTTAACTTTCTCAAAAGTAATCTTCCCTTTTGAAACATCACCTTCTTGTGTAATCATACCCCCAGAATTCCCAGCAAACGCCACATAACCCCCTTGTATATTTCTTACATTCATTAAGAGATTGAGATTTCCAGTAATATGACGAAAACATCAACTATCCATAATCCAGTTTTCACCAAAAATGGTCTTGGATGTACCCTACACCCAAAAGAAAAAATGATTAGTTCAAAAAGGCAACCCAGGCCTCTGTCTTGGGCACCTTTTGGTTTCCTTGAGAAAAATTAACTTTAGTTGCATTCAATTGTTGTTCAGCAACTTGAGAATAAGTTACCGGTTTCTTTGACTTTGTCTTAGATATGCAGCTTGAACCACATTTGAATTAACATTTTTGCATAATGGTTCAGTAGGAATAACCTTAGGTTTAACGGAACCATGAGTTTCATTCACATGAACAACTTTTCGAGGATGTATGTTCGAAAACATAATATGAGTATCATCAGCACACGACACTGGTCATTTCAGAATCTCCTTTACCAAAGGAATCGATTTAGAATGGTCCTTGATAAAAGGATGAAGATTCTGATAGTTCTTCTAGCCACAACTTTTTACTACATGACCTTATTGACCGCAAGGAAAACAACTTTGCATGTCAACATGATTATGTTGAAAATTTGTTGGAACATGTGACACAGATGATGACTGATGACTCATATTTTTAGTCATGCTTTTAGCAAAATCATCAGATAATTCAGATTCCTTTTTCAAGTAAAAATCTAAATTAGAACAGTTCGAAAAACTTTTCAATGTGTCTGTCCCAGTTGACTTCACAAAATTAATTTTCTTAGCTTGTTTTAAAACTTGTTTTGCTCAAGTCAATGTGTCAGATAGAACTGATGTTTTCGCTTGAGCATATTGACGTTCAAGTTCACGAACCTTGGAAGTTTCATTGTGAAACACACTCTCAATTCAGTTCAGGTTTAATGATACTTATTGGAATGTCTTTCTCAGTGAACATTATGTCCATCCCCTTTAACTTAAACACACGAGAAGATGATGGCTTAGATGCATTAGGATTTATGAAACGCAACAAATCCTCATCAGAAATTTTGGGTTTTTTTGATTTCTTAGCCTTCACTGGTTTGACAAAAACATCTTGTTTCATCTTAGTTGTGTGCGAACCATACACAGCCTCCTCAAATTCATGAGGTTCACACAACATGTGATTAGAACTTGGAATGTTCTTGTTCTTGTGTATAATTTCTGGTTCAAACACATCCTCAATGATAACTTTTTCAACATTTTCAACAAAAACTTTGTTGCTTTGAACATGAGATTTCTGAGAAACAGATTGGGTTTTAACAGTTTCAGACTTACTATGTTTAGAATTCTCAGAAATCACAGGCTCTTTAAGAATAACATATTCCTCAGTTGGAGCAAAAGGATTAATTTCATAATCATTGTGAAATGGTGGTGGAATTTCAACAAAACCTATACCTTTCTTTGAATCCTTTTGTTTTCCGGAAACATCAATAATTTCATTCAACAGAAAAGATGAATTTCGAAATTTACCCAATTTGTTATTTAACTCAAGAACCTCATTCTCAAGCTCGGTTATCTTTGAACGATGTTTCAAAATTTATTGAAACTTTTGGTCATTAATTGTCATTTTCACAGATAACTCAGTTTTGAGATCATGGTTATTTGTCGACAATGCTTCAATCTTTTCACAAGATCTCATTTGAGATTCAAGAGATTGTCGATAAGTATCCTTTAGAGAAGCAATTTCTCTCACTAAATTGTCATTGTAATTCTTTAAATATTCTAACTTAAGTTTGTTAGATTCACAATCAGCACAATTTACTTTAACAGAGGAGGTAGCCGAAATAGAATGACTAACCTAATTTATCTTAGCCATGCATGCAAAGACTGTTGTAGGTTTGTCACAGGAATCATCAGAATCCGATCCAGAGTCATTATCAGAAGACACCTCACTTCCACTAGCATCATGAAAATCTTGAGTCAGCCCGAACAAAGCTAAATTAGCTTGATTAACATTGCACAGTAGTCGTTGTGACCAGTCATTTCTATCAACTAACATTGCTTGTGACCTAAAACTTGATGGTTTCTTCTCTGCATCATTACCTGGTGGTGTTGAAGATTTTGAATTTTGACCACGAGGACCATTATACTCTTTTTTCGGTTTGTAACATTCTTTTGCAAAATGTCCGAATTCTTGACAATTATAACATTTCACCTTCAACTTGTCAAATCCCAACCTTTTATTCAGGGCAGGAAGATCTTTTCCGGTTCTTTGCATAAATATTTTCACCTTACGAACAATCATTGCCATGTTACACTTTAAATCCATGATTTCTAAGTCATCTGGATCAATCTGATCATAGTCTTCATCAGTTAGATCACTAGTGGCAATTTTTCTACTCACCAAGTTTTCATAAGAAGTCATAAAAGCTGATAAGAAAGCAAAATTTTGTTCAGCTTCTTTCATGTTGACATTTGGAGGTGATGAGTATTGATTTGTCGAAGACGAACTTCCTGAACCAGAAGAAACATTTGGTGATCCAGAATTACCAGCAGTATAAAAACATGCTCTAGGATCACTATAAATAGTTGTTTCATTTTCTTTTGTGTGTTGTGTCAGAAAAGCACTGATCGGTGAAATTGTTGAACTTAACGGCATGCTACCCCCATATAAATCAGGATCTTGACATTCCTTGGATGACTTTTGACACTTGAGATCATACTCATGAGCTTCAATCTTTTGTAAAAACTCAATTGCAGTCAAATCTTCATTGAAATAACTGTTTTCTTTTAATACCATTAGAATAGTAGAGTACGAGTTTGGTAATGCACTCTTAATAGTATCAATCTTGCCAATCTCAGAAATTTCCAACTTCATTTTATCCATTTCAGCAATCAAGTGATTGAATCTCGTTGTCATCTCTTCAACCGTTTCACCTTTGAGTAAATTAAAGTTTATGAATTGAAACTTAAGCATCACCTTTTTGCTTTCAGCTGTATATCCCATACTTCTCATTCTGATATGTTGAAATAGAGAAGCACATATCTTAATACTACCCACTTGATGAAAATATTTTCAGGTAAAGCCATAGTTAGAGTAGAATATGCTTCCGTCTCTATCTCTAGGGCCTTCTTTTCTTCTTGTGAGTATTGAGATATAGCTTTAGGTCTAAATCCGATAGTTTCATCCCCAATCATAGGAACAGTATACACTTCATCTAAATAGTATGAGCAATCAGGATGAACTGATCCTATATGAGCATGAAACCGAGGTTCCCATTTGGCAAAGTCACTGAACTTCATCAATCTTGGACATTTCGAATGTGAACCTATCTCGGTATCAAGTTGCAACATTTGTTGCATCAACATGTTTTGAGACGCTAATGCATAGATACCGGCCATTGTTGACAAGTATCCAAAATTTGAAGGTGTAACGAATCAACCAACGAATAAGATTAACGAATGAGAATTTTAACGAACTGTAAATAGTTGTAGAGAACTGTGAACAGTAGATTAACAAATCAAATCTTAACGAAGTTAAGAACGAATCACAACTGAGTATAACAAATCAATTAACGAATCAGAAGTTCAACGAATCAGAAAGTCAACCTAACGAATTGACTAACGAACTTGCTAACGAATTGATTAAGAAATCTTGACGAATTAAAAAAATATTCAGTAGCGAATCACTAAGAAAGACTTAGGGAAATAGATAACGAACTAGCTACAGTTGATAGCGAATCAACAATAACGAAACAGGTTGTTTCAACCGTTTGTAACAAACTCTGACACCTTATGCCACATGGAAAAGGTTGTTATGACACAAATCCCAAAGTGGACGCGTGTCACACGAATCAGTTATTCCGAATAACTAATCAGATGACACGAACTCACAAATGACACAAACTGGCTAGCGAATCATTGAAGGTTATGACGAATCAACTAATTTGGATAACGAATCAAGGTATAACTAATCAGATGACACGAACTCACAAATGACACGAACTGGCTAGCGAATCATTGAAGGTTATGACGAATCAACTAATTTGGATAACGAATCAAGGTGAATAATATAACGAATTATCAGAAAGATGATAGGGAACCGTATTCATCTTTAAATCTTCAAATCTTCAAAAACAATTTCTAGAAATCTGGAAATGATGAACACTAACCCAGATCTTTAATTCTGTAATACTAACTCAATTCTTAACCAAAATCCACAAATTAACTACCAAAATAACACAATCGTGAATCCAATACACCAAACCTCGTTACCAAATATCTCCGATTACCAATTCAATTTTACCAAAACACGGACCCTGTTTTGGCCACAAACCAAATCAATATCGAAACAATCCAAAACCAATTCAAAACTCAATTCCAATTCACAAAACCATTCCAATACTCTAACCAACTCAGATTCAATCCAATTCATCCATAATTCAATCAATTCATCTCAAAATTGATTCAAATTCACTCAAACAGAATATTAACAATATAAAAAACTAACTAAACACCAAATCAAGTGTAGTTGAGCCCCGAAAGCTCTGATACCACTTGTTGAAACACGTCACGGATCTAGCCGCTAATACGATACATCGATTATGCATGAGATCTAAACGTTAAATTATTACTTTATTGATAAATATTGAATAAATTACATAATAACTTATGGAGAACCTCACATCTCTCATGTGTGTGAACTCACTTAATTATGAGCATGAAACCACCTATTTATAGGCCACATGCTTCATTCGTTAAGTTTAGCGTAATTCGTTATGCCTCCAAAACGAATTAGACTCCATTCGTCAACATTCCATGACGAATGGTGTTAACTTAACGAACTAGCCCTCATTCGTTATGCTTCCATAACGAATGGACTGATA
Organism: Bidens hawaiensis; assembly: GCF_021521415.1. Taxonomy (NCBI): domain Eukaryota; kingdom Viridiplantae; phylum Streptophyta; class Magnoliopsida; order Asterales; family Asteraceae; genus Bidens; species Bidens hawaiensis. The sequence continues at coordinate 73,587 of NW_027496662.1, forward strand.
CATTAACGAACTAGCCTAGATTACTAACGAATGGACCTCATTCGCTATACAAACCATGGCGAATGGGCCATTTACAATAAATAAACAATCTAGACTATGTATAACTTATTCGAATGCTACGGACAACAATTTTGTGCACTAACACAACTAATTAACCCTTATATATGACGAAATGGCAAATTCTTCCAACGAGTTAGTAAATTCGTTAATTCAAAATTAATGAACGGGGTAGTTCATTATTTCAATACGTTAACATTCATAACGAATTAACTTAAGTTCGTGCTTTATTCGTTATCAACAAATCACGAATGGGGTCATTCGTTACAGAGTTGCGGCAGCGAATTAAGGATAACGAATTGGGTTAATTCGTTATCAAAATGACCCTCATTCGTTATTCAAATAGATAACGAATGGACAATAAATTAAAATTTAAAATTTAAATCTTTTTCAATTTAAAAAATGATTAAATAATGCATCGAAACCCGTGTCCCGATGAACTTTACCTTATGATTCTTACCCGACATAGTAAGATGCAATACCTTAACATGTTTTACGCTTAAAACACATAACTTAAAAATAGTTTAAAAAATTAAATAATATATAAAGAATAAATAAAATAAGAAAAATAAAAATAGTAAAATATTTTTCGTATTTTTGTTTTCTTTTCAAATATTTACCTTTAAACTCGAAAAACATAAACAAAAATAGAGGATAAAATATTTTGTGTATTTTTGAAAATTTTACGAAAGTAGTACATATTTTTGTGAGTATAAGCAGAGAATCATATTGACCAAATTGCCCTTCCATCGCAGTTTTATATTTCAGCATTATTATGACTGGCGTTAAGTTGGTCATTGATATTGTTGTCCACTTAAATCTTATAACAAACTTTCGAGCATTTTTGTGATATGATTAAATGTTCAATTAAAGCACGAAATATCAGAAACTATCAGCCACTAATCTCGGTTCAAACTAAATTTGATATTTAACGTATCACCCCAACTTGACTTAAACAGTTATATTGTCGATCAAAATTTAGGATTTTATAGATTAAATTTGAGCAATGCAACAAGTTTCTTTTACTGTGAGTGAGTATGCACGAGTCCATCTATAGGCTTACATACATTTTATCCTCTGGGATCCATTTCTTATTGATATTTAGACGCGCGCAAGGGAGGAACAAATGTATGACTAACAGCGGATTTTGATCAAGTCAATAGTTTAATTTGTACGATGTACAACAGTAGTAAAGTTTAATGACTTTTGGGTTTGCTCTAAAAGCGTTTGAAATATTCATGCATATGAATACCCAGATGATTAAGCCATATAAAGAGTCACAGTTTCTAGAATCTGAATGCTTTTTATTTTCTTTATTATTATTTTTGGTGATCCGACAAATATAAGGCTTGAGTATAATAGGCTATTACATTTCTGCCATCATTACCGAGATTTTTGGTAGAAACTGACACCTCTTTCAATTTGGTGTTTCTTTATGTTTATATCATATACTTTACTCTAACGGCTTGATTAAAACCTATAAATGCACCAATGCAATTAAGCACTCAACCTTTTAAGTTTATTTGTTTCTGGATATGGGACCAGATATTCAATGTACTATCATTTTCTCTTTTTGCTTCAAAACTTATATTTGAGGAGCATAAAAATAAATTCAATCGCCCCAGTCATTTTCAGTCTATAGATTAATGGTTATCCTATAAATCTACAAGTAGATAACAGGACCAAAACATGCAAGCATGTTCCAAACACTTCCATAACCGACATAATTTTAAGCGAGGGAATTAAATAAAAACGCACAACAGTCGCCCCAATTACTTTCCATTATCAGGTAAATGGCTATCCCGAACATTTACAAGTTAATATAAGGCCCAAACATATACAAGTATATGTCCTTCAAATATGAGTAAATGGCATAATTTTAAGAAAAAGAGTGCAAAAATCTTTTTGGTTTTTCTTTATACATGCAAAAACACTATCTTTTTGTCTTTTCATATTTTTCTTACAAAAACACAATCTTTTTGATTTTTCTAAATTTTGCAAATGTTTTTGATTTTTCAAAAATTTTAATGTTTTTGGATTTTTTTCTGTACAAACAAAAATCACAATATTTTTGTATATTTCATTTTCACCCCCAAAACCCAAAGCATGAAAATAAAGAAAAAATAAAGTAACCAAAATTAAAGTAAAGATAATTATCCTTTCTTAAGGATATGTGGCAAGTGTTTCAACCCATTTAGACCAAGCAAAAATTTAAAAACGAGTTTTGTCAAATGCCTTGGTAAACAGGTCAACGCGTTGAAAATCCGTGTGCACTTTTTCGATATCAATTAACTTCTTTTCAAAACAATCGCGAATGAAATGATATCGAATCTCAATATGTTTTGTTTTGGAATGTTGCACATGTTTTTTGGTGATACTTATGGCAGCAGAGTTATCAATTAAAATTGGAGTAGTAAGAAACTTCAAACCGTAGTCGCGCAGATGTTGTTGGATCCATAGAACCTGTGAACAGCAACTCGAGGTTGCCACGTATTATGCCTCAACGGTTGAAGTGGAGACCGTTGTCTGGTTCTTACACTGCCACGAAACAAGCCGGCTTCCTAAAAATTGACAGCTTGCTATAGTCGATTTGAAATTGATCTTGCATCCTCCATAATCAGAATCAAAAAATGCAGTGAGTTCAAAGCTATCATTCTAGGGATACCATAACCCGGTGTCAGGATTACCCCTTATATGGTGAAGTATACGTTTAACCGCTGCTAGATGAGTCACACGGGGACTCGATTGGTACCTATCACACAAACAAACAGCAAACATTATATCAGGATGAGAAGCAGTTAAGTACATTAAAGAATCAATCATAGCTCGGTAAAGAGTAGGATCAACGGTATCCTCCAGTTCGTCTGGTGACAAATTGTGACCTACGGGAAGAGGCGTCGAAGGGATTTTTCCAGCAGTTATCTTGAATCGGCTCAAGACATCGTTCACATATTTCGTCTGATGAATGAAGATTCCCATTTCAGACTGATGAACCTGCAACCCTAAGAAGAAATTCATCTCCCCCATCTAGCTCATTTCAAACTTCGTCTGCATTGACTTCTCAAATTCCTTACATAGTTTATCGTTTGTTGAACCAAATATAATGTCATCGACATATATTTATACAAGGAGCAGATCATCACCAACACTCTTGTAAAATAGAGTGCAGTCCACAGTTCTAGTGGAGTATCAATGGTATTGATTAACTTAGATAGGTGTGACTTCTTCTTCTATTTGCCTTTTTTACAAGCAACACAGTGGTCAGTTAATTTAAAATGTTTCAAGGAAACACCATCAACTAAGTCATTAGCCATAAGATAATTCATCTTCCTGACATGGATATGACCTATCCGTCTGTGCCACATAATCGAGTCTTTCTCAGTTGCCTTAGAGACAAAACACGTTTCTACAGAAGAAGATACCTTAGAAGTCATGTTCAACACATAAATATCGTTTGATCGGGGAGATCGCATAACTACCATATCCTCAGGAATAATGTATCCTGTTTTCAATATTATACACTCCTTATCAACAAATACAATTGTGTATTTTTAATCACAGATTTGTGATAAACTCAACAAATTGTGATCAACTTTGTCACAATAATTAACGTTCTCAAAGGTGATACGCCCATTTGACACATCTCCTTCTTTAGTAATCATTCCACCCGAATTACCCGCAAACGCGACATACCCTCCTTGTATATTCTTGACATTTGTTAAGAGGTTAATGTTGCCGGTAATATGACGAGAGCATCCACTATCCATTATCCAGTTTTCACCAGAGACAGTCTTGGATAAACTCTCGTCATTTTTAGCCATGCAAGCGAAAGAAGTTGGTTGCATATGACACGAATCATCAGAATTCGATTCTGTTTCTTTGTCAGATGACATCTCATCCCCACTTGAGCTTGAAATTTTTCATTCATCTCAAACATAACCAAGTTTGCTTGATTACCAATGCACAACAATCTTTGGGTCCAATCAGTCCCATAAGCAGCAGAAAGCAGAGCTTGTGATCCTGAAGCAGAAGGTTTACTACCAGAAGGCTTATCAACATCATTACCGTTTTTCACAGAACTTCTATCTTTGCTTCGCGGTCCCTTATACGCTTTCTTTGGCTTGTCACACTCTTTGAAAAAATGGTCAAAATCTTGACAGTTATAGCACTTGACTTTCAGCTTATTAAACCCAACTCTCTTGTTCAAAGATAGTAGAACTTTACCAGTTCTTTTCATGAATTTCTTTTACTTTTCTTACAATCATTGCCATGTTCAACTTCATATCCCTATGTTCCAAATCGTTTGGATCTATTTGATCATAGTCTTCATCCGTTAGTTCACTCGTGGCAATCTTGCTACCCACCAAATTCTCATACGATGTCACAAAAGCACACAAAAACGAGAAATTTTGCTCAGCTTCTTTTATGTTCACGTTTGGTGGTGGAGTGAAGTTGTTTGTAGAAGAAAACCCATCAGAATTATCAGTGAATCCTGATGCCATAAAGCATAAATTAAGATCACTATAAGTTAATGATCCCTCATTTGCATTTTGAGTGAGAAATGCAGTGATCGGAGATGCAGTGTAGGCATACTTCCTCCATAAAAAGATAGATCTTGAATTTCTTTTGACGATTTCTAACACTTCAGATCATATTCTCTAGCTTCAACCATTTGCATGAATTCAGAAGAAGTTAAATCTTCATTTTTGAAATAATTATTTTCTATCAACACCATCAGGAATGTTGAATACGAACCGGGTAAAGCATTCTTGACAGTATTAATCTTGTCGGATTCAAAAGGTTCCATCATCAGTTTGTTCATTTCAGCAATTTAGTGATTAAAACGAGTAAGCATCTCTTCCACATTCTCACCCTTTAGCAAGTTAAAATTTTGAAATTGAAACTTTAACATCACTTTCTTTCTTTCTTACTTATGTGTTTCCCATGCTTCTCATCTTAATATGTTGGAACAATGAAGCACATATCTTAATCCTTCCAACTTGATGAAATATTTTATCGGGTAATACCATAGTCAGAGTTGAGTATGCTTTGGTCTCGTTATCTAACGTCTTCTTTTCCTCTTGTGAGTATTGAGAAAAAGCTTTTGGGGTAAAACCTGTAGTTTCAATACCACGCATTGGAACTGTATAAACCTCATCAAGACAATGAGAACAATCAGGATACACAGAACCAAGATGTGCACGAAAACATGGTTCCCATTTGGCAAAGTCACTAAATTTCATCAAACTAGGACATTTCAAATGAGATCCAATTTCCGCATCAAGGTGTAACATTTTTTGCATAAGCACGTTCTGAGATGCCAACGCATAAAACCAGCCATTTTAAATAAAAGAATCAAATTTGATAAAATTCAAACTTTAGGGTTAAACATGAAAATTTCTGTAACAACAATGATCTTTAACGAATTAAGTGATTAGAAACAGTAACTTAACGAACCAGTATAACGACCAAGTAACGAATCAATGGTGAATCAATGACGAATCAATGATGAAATAAGTGTAACGAACTAGTAACGAATCAATAATAACTCAATATCGAGTCAATGACGAATCAAAATGATGAATTAAAGATGAATCGGTGACGAATGAGAATAAGGAATCATAGATGAATTGATCACTAATTAGTGAACACAACGTAGCTACATTAAGAACGAATTAGCTACAGTGAATAATGAACGAAGTTGTTTTTCAGTTGTAACAAACTATCTACGTGGCATGAATCAATTAAGGACTAATAACGAATTAAGACAAGTGTTTAACGAATTGGTCATAACGAACTACGACCATTTTCAAATATTCAACCAGATTTCCAAAAATATGGAAATTTTCCAGATTCAATATTTACCAAAACTCAAAGTAAGATTATGTAATACAACCTCAATTTGGCACCAAGTTGGCCAAATCAAAGCTCAAAATACCTGTAATACCTCACGAATACAACCAAAATAATCCTTATACCTTAAATTGAACAAATGATTACCAATTTCCGAATAACTAATCCCATGTTCCGTATATCTCGTATCCAAACCAAAAACAACTCAACCATTCATTAAACCACAATCCAATCCACATACACACTCCTTAATCCACACCGAACACAAATCAATACCAATTCCGTCCATTCAATCGTTAATTCAACCCAAATTCAATAAAAGCTTAATCAAACCAAAACTTAAAAAATAAACTTCATACTCGTATCAAAATACCTTAACTAAGAGCAATCTGGTAGAAAGCTCTGATACCACTTGTAAAAACTTAAATAGCTCTCAGATCTAACTCAATCCATAATGTATTAGGTTGATTAGTTTACGGATCTAGTTAATTTATATACTCTTAGAGTATATATATATATAATAGTAGATGTAATTATAATAGTAATAAGGTTAATGAAGTATTGAATGAGAGAGAGGATTGAAACAGTTTCGGTATAATGATATAATCAATACTTAATTATGTAAGGCTACTCAGCCTTATATAGATGATGGAGACCAATTTTTTACACATCCCGTAACGAGTTGGCTCCTTTCGTTAACTTACAATAACTTAAATGAAAATCATAACGAATCACAGATTCGTTATACCCCCATTCGTCAACATTCCATGACGAATGGGAAACATACATAATGAATTACAACCCATTAGTTAAACATCCTTAACGAATGGATTGATACAAATACGAACTGGCTAATTCGTTAAAAATCCTTAACGAATTAGCCTATACATAACGAACTATTTTTTTTTTCATAAATACCCTTATATTAATATAATTATAAATTGCAACCAATAAGTTGCAAAGACTCGAGACAATAAAATCGTGAACTAACAAAGAAGACATTAGTACTTAGGATATACAAACAAATGGAAAAATACTTTAATATGTGTATTTCTTTGTATTACCTTTACTTCCATACTTGTGTACTTGTTGTTTACATCAATTAATGGTAATATTGTCACTTAATAGTGTCACGTGTGATTTGAGCAATTATAGGTCATACTCAGGCATATTCCGCTTTAGCCAGGGTGTTACATGGATTCTCATGAGTAGAGACATAGCGAATGCTACTGTTGCTGTCATCTACAACCGGCCGTTCAACTTTTTGAGACTCATTTTTGAAGGCCTGATGGTTAATTTTCGAAAGTAGAGGGATGCTAGATTATTGATCTATCCCAGATTTTTACAAATAATCTTTAATATTTTGTTCCCTAATCAACCAACCTTGGTCACAACACATGTATTGCAAGATCCAAATGTCTATAGAAGAATTGTAAGGTTGGGGGCAACAAGTAATTTAAATCCTGAAGTTGAATATGGCATTCTCCCAAGGCTGATTGACAATGATTTGGAGATCATGGAAGTGCCAGAGTCTCCTAGAGTGACTAGTGATGAAGATAGAAGTGAAAGTGAAGATGATGAAGATGATTTCTCTGATAATGATGAAAATGATGATGGAGATGATGATGGTGATCAAGCTGTTGATCCAGAGGAGGAGAATGCGATTGTAAATGTTGTGGTAACTAAGTAACACATCAAGCTCTGGGAGAGACATCAAACTTTGACAACCATATTCCTACACCACCAATCACACCCCAAAACCAAACCCAAAACCCATCATCACCTCACTACCAAACCCAAGACCCATACATTCCATCCCCACCAATTTCACCACAAACAAAAGCCCAACCCAACAACAAACCCAAAGCCAAACCCAAACCCAAAACCATACACAAGACCAACCTGAACATGAACCTTATATACTTGAATACATACTTGCCCACCTTATAAACCAACCAAATACACCTTATCAATCACCAACCCATTCCCAAACATCTGACCAACCACACATCCCAACTTTCCAAATCATACACAAATATACACCTATAATCCAAACCAGAAACCCATTACCCTCAAGTAGTGAAAATATAATAGAAAGCCCACCTCATGAAACCCACCAAACCCAAAATCCTGACCCATTTCCTTTCTCACCAATAAACTCTTGCCAGTTAGAAATTACTTGGCATGCATATGGATGTGTTGATTGAAAATTGTGACTTGAAGAGGGAGAATGAGGAGTTAAAGAAGAAGAAGAATGCTTACCTAGAATCCCAGTTTGAGCAGGCTTTACAACATATTCAAACCCTGGTCAGTGAGGTTGAGAAGACCTCAGCTGCACCAAAACAGGGGGTTAGTTCACCTGCTGTCAATGTGGCTGATGATAATGTTCTTAAAACTCTTAGAGATTTGTATGGAAGTGAAGAGGAGAAGTGCAATGTGAAATGTTTTATTTTCAAGAGAATTGTTATTGAGATATGGGTAAAGTGACCCTTTTATATGATCCCCATTTCTCAAAGTTTACATTACATGTGCACAAAATAAATGTACCGATTACATAATACACCGACTATAAGAAAATAGAAAGATATACACAATCCTAATAATAATATAGAGTATTAGCCCTAATAATAATATTAGTCCGGGTGTACGATTCAAACTTTAGAAGAAATGCTTCGTTCTTGTGTCCTCGAATTTGGGTGCAATTGGGATATTCATTTGCCACTCATACAATTCTCGTAAAACTATAGTTTTCATTCTAGCATTGGTATGGCACATTTTCAAGCCCTGAATGGTCGTAGATGTCGTTCCCCAATTTTTTGGAACGAAGTCGGAAAATCTCAAATCACGGGTCCGTAATTAGAACAAGAAACAACCAATCGTATTTCTCAAATTCGTCAAAATCTTCCTGCCGCTCGTAGTCGCCAAAAAGATTTATGTGGACAAGAGAAAGAAATATCTTGAATTCATTATTGGTGAGCGAGTTCTGCTCAAAGTGTCCCCGTGGAAGGGAGTGGTTAGATTTGGAAAGAAAGGGAAGCTAGCTCTGTGATTTGTTGGTCCTTTTGAAATTCTCAATAGAGTTGTTCATGTTGCTTATAGTCTCAAACTCCCTCTCCAACTCTCAAATGTTCACCCGGTGTTTCATGTGTCGAACCTCAAGAAGTGTCTAGCTAAGGGTAATCTCCAATACCCCTCAACGAAGTTCTTATCAATAAGATCATGCATTTTGATGAAAACGTTGAAATAATGGACCACATAGACAAAGTCACCAAACGAAGCCGCATACCCTTGGTTAAACTCCGTTGGGATTGTAAACAAGGCGCATAGTTTACTTGGGAGCGTGAAGATTAGATGAAACTATAGTATCCTCATCTCATAGCTACATCGAATTCTCTAATTTCGGGACAAATTTCCAAAAGTATGGGATACTGTAACATTTAGTTTTTTTTTCGTTTTCTTGTTGTAGCTGTTACCTGACTCGTTCGTCAATAATAAATTCCGCATTTTTATGATTTATGTTTTATTTTGTTGACTTAAAATATTGATTTTTTCATAACTATTAAACTTGTGAAAAATCAACCCCTTAATTAAATTTGAACCAAATATGTATCCCACTCATTTATCAAAGACTATTTTGCAAAAAATAGGAGAAAGAATTAATTATCACCTTCATTATCCCCTCGCCATCTACTACCAAATATGTTTTATTTTGTTGACTTAAAATAATGATTTTTTCATAACTATTAAATTTGTGAAAAATCAACCCCTTAATTAAATTTGAACCAAATATGTATCCCACTAATTTATCAAAGACTATTTTGCAAAAAATAGGAGAAAGAATAAATTATCACCTTCATCATCCCCTCGCCATCTACTACCCCCCCCCCCCCTTTGTTTCTTGTGCCTCAATTCTCAGGTTATAACAAAAATTGATCCTGCTAAATCTTTTTTGCTATCTATTACACGTTCCACTGACACTACACTTAGGTAAATAGATTAAGAATTGATTGTTTTCCTAAAATTAACAAAATTGACTTAATGGACTCGTATTACGCTATATAGACATAAACATAATTCAATTAAACTCGTTCACACCATTTCCTCATCATCATCATCACGACGTAAACCCCAAACTCAATTGCATTAATCGAAGCCATTCAGACCCTTATCGACATCATGCTTAGGCCGCGGCTTCTTGTTCATCGTTCACCCTAAATCTATAATAATTTTAGGTAATTATTATGTGTGTACAAATTGTTCATCATCGAATAACAATAACCGTATATCAATTTTACCAATCAATGAACACTTAAATTAAACTCGATTCTAGGGTTTTGTTTTGAATTTGGCGATGAACTGCATATGTGTTATAAATATTTGTTTTCATCTTATGAATGAGATAGCCACCTGCCCCAGTGGAAGTTGCACCTTTGCTTAACCCACTGAACCGGCCAGGGCACGGGTTCGAGCCCCCCTGAATGAGGTTTGGGTTTTAATTTTTTTTTTTTGCTTAATTTTATTATTTCTTTTTATCAAGTATTTTATAAATAACAACTAATATGCATTATTTTAATTAATCGCATCCCGGTTATGTTAAAAACCCGCATTTTCTTGATAACTTATATTCATATGTTATATCTATACTATATTATAATACAAATAGGAAGGGCAAAACCTTCTTTTACATAAAAACTCTTAAAAATAAGAGTTTTACTAATCTTAATAAACAATGTACAACTTTGTAATGCACCCATATCAAAACCAACATATTCCGCTTATTTCTTGTATCTAGTGAGTGGTTCAAAATTCAAATAACCCTAGATCTGCTTCACCTAAATCAAAGCAAAACATTGAAATTAAAACTTCACGAAAAGTTTCTCTTCTCTCTCTCTCACCCCTAAATCAAAAGACGCACATCGTTTAGGGTTCGACTTAAACTTCTTATTCAAGGTTTGATTTCATCTTCACTTGATTTCTAAAATGTTGTTTTTCAAATACAATTTCTGCTATTGATGATTCCAGATCCACCATAACATGGATTTATTTTGTTTATACAAGGTTCTTTCATCATGGTTGCTCGACTCGGTAGAAGAAGAGGCAAAATTGTAAGGGAGACGATGGTATGTCGCTGATAAGAAATTCTGACGGGAGCTAGGATGTTCGAGCTAATTCCTATTTAGGAACCCAATGAATTCAATGGAGAAATGTAATACCATTTTTATGGGTTATTTAATATGGTTATAAAGTTTAGACTTTTTGTGATTTAGGTTGTGGAAAAAAATTATATCAAGCAACGATATCTTAGAGGAGATACTTGTATGTTCCTATACGGAAGTGCTTAATTTCTGAAAAAGTTTTGTCTTTCATTAATTACAAAATACCATGAATAACATATTTCCCTTAAATGGTGTTCATATGTGACAAGTCAAGATTTCAGTTTTAGCTCTTGTCAGTGTATTTATGACTGAACTGGAATCTGAATCACCTTTTCCAGGTTTTATATAACCTCTTTTAGTAACCGTTTTGCACTATTGTCACTTTATATCATCGATTTGTAATTATATCTCTTTATATGTGGTTCGATTATGATAGGATGAAATTATCAAAAAATCCTTACGTGGAAGGGAACATGATGTTTTTGATTCAATGCATGGATGATCTCTCAATTGAATATCCACAGGTTGGATTCTTTTATTTACTTTGACTGTGTTGTATCATTTAAATCGAGTTTAATTATTTATGTGTTTCAGTTTCAATTTTATTATTGCATGTAACATGGCTTCAAAAGAGAAGTTATCTAAAATTGTTGCAAAGGGGAGCAAATTCGGTACCGACACCGATTGGTACCGACTCCGCACCGAAGTTTTGAATTTCGGTATCGGTACGGTACCGAAACTTCCTGAATATACCGTACCAAACCGAAAATTTTGGGGATTTGGTACCGGTACCAAGAATTTATGATTTTCGGGATCGATATTTTCAGTACCCGTACGTTACCGATCTCATGTGGATGATACGTGAATGAAGTACGAATGTATATGATATATGAATGTTATAGAAAGGGTTGAAATATAAATATAAAGAAAGGTATGGTATGGTTGTACGGAATAAAGGCACCAGACCCTAATAATATCTATGAGGATAGGGACCAGACCCTAATAATATCTGTGAGGGTAGTGACCAGACCCTTACAGTATCTGTGATGTTATGGACCAGACCCTTACAATATCTGTGAGGTTATAGGGCGGAAGACTCTTTAAGTTGTATGGATAGTTATGTATGTAGAATGAAGGTAAAGAATGTATGAAGAATGAATGTATGAACGCATGTAAGAAAGTAATGTGAACAGGTTAAGTATGAATGATGTGCATACCTTCGGGCATGTGTAGAAGTATGTGAACTAATTGTATATTGCTTGATTAACTAGAACTCACTCAGCGTAGCTGACTTTTAGTATACACGCACGTGAGTGGATTGAGGCAGTTCGCTTGATGTGGACACATGGTATGGAATTGAAGACACCGACATCTCAGGAAAATGTTATGATGTTTTAAGGACTATGTTTTATTTTTAAAAGACTATGAATGTTTGTTAGAGACCAGATTTGGATGTTATGTAATATATTATGGTTGAAGTTTTTATATTCCGCGAAAGTTTAAATTAACTCTGATATTTAGAACTGTGTTTATGAGTAAATCCAACGTTAAATATGGATAACACTGAGGCCAAGAAGATCAAGTGATATGTGAGAGGACTGCCACAGAACATCCGCACGCTAGTCAAGGCGAATAAACCTGCTACGTTTGACTCTGCCGTGGAACTCGCAGAGATGGTTTATGACGACCTGGATGTGGAAGATGTTGTGGTGGTGGAAGAGAGAAAGGATAAGAAATGGGTCAATCATGCTAAACGACCCGGTACTCAGTTGTGGAACTCTAGGGTAAGAAACAGAAGGTATGGGAGAAGAAGTCATGCAAGACTTGTGGTAAAATGCACGGTGGTGAGTGCAAGTAGGGTAGGAGTTCGGATGTTTGCTACAAATGTGGGAAATCTCATGGTGGGGAATGCAGGCTTGGGTCTAATGTGTGTTATAAGTGCGGGAAGGCAGGGCATTATGCCAATGAGTGCAGTGCAAAGCCCGCGTGTTACAAATGTGGCAACACAAGCCATATGGCGAGAGAGTGCACCGATGGTGAAGCTGGAGGAAGTGGAAAGAAGGCTACTGATCAAGCTAGGCCAAAGACCAGAGCCTACATGCTGACTCAAGAACAAGCCAAGCAGATTCCATGCGTTGTCACAGGTACGCTTTTAGTAAACAGTGTTTCTGCTTCTATGTTGTTTAATTCAGTTGGGAATAAGAGTTTTGTAGCTACGACATTTAGTAAATTAGCTAAAATGAAATGTTGCCGAGTATCTAAGACTTTCATAGTAGAAACCGCTACTGACACCCCGGTTAAAATAATGAAATAGGTTAAGGATTGTAAGATAGAGTTAGAAGGACATGAGTTCCCTGTTACCCTATATGCGATGACCTTAGCAGGGTTCGATGTAGTTTTGGGAATGAATTGGTTATCTGAGTTTGAAACTCAGATATTGTGTAAGAGTAGGATACTAAGGTTAAAGTCCTTGGATGGTAGTACGGTGACAGTTTATGGTGATAAAGAAAGTTCAGGGCTTAATGTCATTTCGATGATAAAAGCCGAAGGTTTGTTACGACGAGGGTGCGGTGCTTACCTGGCGTATGTTGCCAAAGCTATGGCCGAGACGAAGTAAGTGAAAGATGTTCCTGTCGTATGCGACTACCCATAAGTATTCCCTGAGGATCTTCCGGCGTTGCCACCGAAGCGCGAGATAGAATTTCAGATAGATTTAATACAGGGAGCCCAGCCCATTGCGAAAGCGCCTTACTGTCTAGCTCCGTCCGAGATGAAAGAATTGATGTCCCAACTGCAAAAACTCCTCTACAAAGGTTTTATTAGACCAAGTGTTTCCCCTTGGGGCGCACCGATGATATTTGTCAAAAAGAAGGATGGAAGTATGAGAATGTGCATAGACTATCGCGACTTGAACAAGCTTACGGTAAAGAATAGATATCATTTGCCAAGGACTGATGATCTGTTTGACCAACTGCAAGGTTCAGGTTTGTTCTCATGGATAGATCTCAGATCAGGCTATCATCAGCTAAGGTGAAAAAGGCAGACATCCCTAAAACAGCGTTCCGGACTCGGTATGGACACTACGAGTTCTTCGTGATGTCATTCGGTCTAACGAATGCTCCCGCATCATTTATGGACATGATGAATAGGGTGTGTCGGCCGATGTTGGATAAGTCAGTTATCAATTTCATTGACGATATATTGATTTATTCAAAGAGCGAGTCTAATCATGCTGAGCATCAAAGGAAAGTGTTGAATGTTTTGAAGGAAGAGAAGTTGTATGTTATGTTTTCGAAGTGCGATAACTGGTTACGAGAAGTGCAATTTCTAGGTCACGTGATTAATCCTGAAGGGATAACCGTGGACCCAGCTAAGATTGAGGCGATAACGAATTGGAAGACTCCGCAGAATCCGACTGATATACGAAGCTTCTTAGGATAAGCTGGCTACTATAGGAGATTCATCGATGTTGAGTCAAAGATTTGATCAAAATGAAGTATATGGAAGATTGGAACCTTCTCAACCTCCTAAGAATTCGCTAAGTATGGATCCGGGCATACCTTGGACCTCCGAGCAAGCTTTGACTTAGCCGGGTACGATATTTTGTCTATCGAGCAAGGTTATCTTCAAGTAGTCTTCTTTAGTGGATATCCGAGCATGGTTTGAAATTAGTGCATTGCTGGGCAAGGTCCACTAGTTTATGTAAATCCGGGCAAGGTTCACTTTATCAAGCAAGTCTGTTATTCAGAGTCAAGTAAAGCTCACTCCCGAGTAAGCTTTTGGCTAACCAAGTCCATGAAGCCAAGTGATTGGAAGACCGGGCAAGGTATTCATTAATAATAGTGGTCCGAACAAGCTTGATGAATAATGATATATCTTAAGTATCATCAGGCAATGTTCAACTCAAGCAAGGAACAGTACTGCTGAGTACACTTTGCTAATAAGTTATTTTATAGCAAAGAGTTGAAAGGGACCATTGAAGAACAAGGTTGCCCGTAAGGGTTTTTCGGGCAAAGTCTGGCAATGTCAAGAAGATTGAAGTCTACCCGGTGAGTATTTTACATGTAAAATACTCCTCTTGTAAAGTCTACCAGGAAACTGATCCGAGCACACTTCTATGTTACCAAGTTGTGAAAGATGGCGTAGTACACAGCCTACTCGGAATACTTGTTTTACAATTAGAATATTTTGTGATTATGTAATTTAAATATGTATTAATGTTTGGGGTTTCTAGAAGAAATGACAGCTAATCGAGCCTACGGTTATCTTAGGGTATCCTAAGGGACAACCTAATTCTTTATAACCAATGGCTCTGATACCAACTTCTGTCACACCCCGACTAGGTAGTTGCGGAAGCGTAATACGGGAATGTAACATATAACACTGGTATCAACCACATTGTTTATAAAGAAATTCAACAAACTAGTTTACATCATGTTACATTGGTAGGTACTAAGTTTACAAACTAGATGAAAATCACATAACCAGTTCACGGGCTTCTTATTCATTACCACGTATTTGCATCTATTCACAGCTATTCAACTTTCCTTCTAACACCAAGCACGTAAGCAAATCATTCCAACTTCGGCTTACCTGAAAAGCATCTTAAAACGGGTCAACTACGTCTAGTTGGTGAGTTTCAAGTTTCACGAGTATCAACGAAATCAGTATACGAGTTCGTAAAGTTTACAGTTTGTATGTATACATGTATGTGTATGATGTATTATACTAAGCCACAAGTGAAACCGAAACGAGCTAAAACACATGGCCACCCCTGCCCATGCACTCCCGTTGGCATTTAACAGCCACTTTGCCCAAAGTATGTACTATGTCTAACACCACATAGCAGTATGTAATAAGTTTAAATGACAATGTGCAACTGGGTTAACATGTTCTGGCATACCCCACCGGCTCTGTCAGTTGGGTTTGTCAAACCGATAGTACTATCCACACGTCACCGGCACGAAGTTAATCACTTGTGTTTGTGGGGACTTTCAAGTGTTAGTACTTAGATAATTCACATCATCACACGTTTTCAAGTATATAAGTATATGTAAACATGCTTTCCACCCAAAAAGTTCATCAAACAGTTTAGAAAGTGGGGTCGTGAAACTCACCTTATTGTAGTTCGAGCAGGTAATATACGTCAATAAGTGTTATGCCTCGATTATAGCTTGATCCTATAATCGGTATCGTACTGTTAATACTAGTACAGTGTTTAAACCAAATCGGGCTGTATAACTAGTTTGGTTATAGCTGTTAGGCCCAAAACATGACAATAGTCTTAGATTGTGACGTTGTATACTGTGAAATACTTAAAATCAGATTTGGCTCAGTTTCACCGTTTTCCGAGCCTAGCCAAGTTGATCGTTTACGCGTTTCGGGAATAGGTAAGATCATAAAAACTTAAGTAAACATATTAATTGATAAAATTATTTAATTTATAAAAGAATTTTAAGGTTTCGGTATCTGGATTGATCTCAGGGTTCGTTTCCGTTTTCACACGGGTTTGATTATACAAGACGCGTACAATCCACCCGATTTGTCCGGAATTCTCGTAAAAAGTTCGTTTTTATAAATTTCATCCAAAAATATAATATTTGACCACTTTTGATATTTTGACGTACCAGTCTGTCCGTTAAACATCAAACTGCCGGTTTCGTTAAAACAATAATAATTTATATCTTTGATTAATCATAACTAAATATGTGCTTATATATAAATTATGTAAGTTTTTGTAAAAATACATTAAAATATGGAGAATTTATAAAAATATTTTCAGAAATTTCATGATTAAATATTTATTTATAAAAATTCATTTAATAGGTTATAATCGTGTAATAAATGGCCCGTTTATATCAAACAACCTCCGAAAAATCTGATAATTTTTATAAATGTCCTCAATGTTATTACATAGCCCCTGCAAAATCTCCAGAACCTTACTCTTTTGACAAAATGCCTTTTTGTGCGTTTTTCGGCTGTTACAATTTGGTTAAATCATAATTGAACAAACCATACTTATGCATTCCCAATGATCCCAAAACTTTACTTGTGACCTTACCATCACATATTAATCTGAAAACCAAATTTCATAATTTTTCAATATGTTTAGCTATTTTTCCCAAATAAACGCTCATAAACGGAAATAAATTCACCAAATATTCTCCGTTTATCGAAATATTACCAAATTTGAACAGGGACTCATTTATATGATCGCTAATGTCCCTAAAAATTTTCACAAGCTAAAAACAAGCACGTCACAACCTAATACTAAACAGCCCTTAAACGAGTGTTACGGGTTTACCTTGTCGGTTTTCGATGAGTTTTGCTAGCTTAAACGACTTTCCGGGTCTCGGGTTGTAAACTCAGTGTATCTACATATCATATAACTTCAAACCAAGCTTAAATCATCCATGTAACAGCCTTGATAATTAGGGTTTCGGTTTTGGGTTCAAACCGAACTTTCAAACCGTAAAAACGTTGTATTCATGTTCTAATCCGCGTTTTTGATCAAAAAAGTATATGTTCCTTGTTTGTAAACATGCTTAACATCAAAACATGATTTTACTTGATTTTTATGGTTTTTGGATGGTTAAACATGTTTAATACTAATCAAGAACTAATTCTCTATGTTTAAATCTTACTAAACAAGCTTGAAATCTTCATGAATTAAGAGTTTACCTCTAGGGTTTTGGTCAAGAGATGAGCATGATCAGCTGAATATTGAGTTGGTTGGACTTTGGAATGGAAAAATATCTCTTACCTTAGCTTATTTAACAAGCTAATCAAAAGCCCCCCCCCCCAAAGTTGCGACCGGAACCCATAAGGGCCCATTGGGCCTCCTATTTGTCCCAATGGTTCCTCGGAATTCGTGCCACGCATAAATTTCGGTCAAAAATTTAATTCGGGTTTGGTTTTTCGCCATAAAACTAGTTCGAGTGCGAAAACCAGCGCGAAAACGAGTGTTTTTCAGTTTCTTTTTCTAAAATAAGAAAAACGTACTGACTCGTTGTAAAATTCCAAAATATTTTCATGGATTGCTTAGAACATGTCATATAAGTGTTTTATAAATCATTTTCGGCTTAACGGATGCTACAATGCTCGTTTTGATATTAACGATTGCGTTTAAGCTTATAGCGTATCGATAAACGAAACCTTTTTCGTTTAAAGAGTTTTAAACATACTGGGGCCTAAATATCAATATGTTAGCCTCTATAATATATCTATAACTCGTATATGACCCCTCAGTATGTATACGGGTCATAATTAGTATCGGTCGGTTACTCGTTTAGGCACTATGAATTAACCGATTTATCGTTTACTTGCTACATAGTGAATATAATATACCTCGTTTTGTCACGAATGTCACACTCTCTCCCCGTTAAGAAATTTCGTCCTCGAAATTTAATGTGTCATCAGTTTTCTTTTTAGGGAACAGGTGTGGGTATTTCTTTCGGAATTCGTCCTTTCGTTCTCAAGTATATTCGGGTCCTTGTTTTGAATTCCACCGAACTTTTACTAGATATATTTTGTTGTGTCGTAACTGTTTGGTTTTCCCGTCCACAATTTCTACCGATTCCTCTACGAAGTTGAGCTTTTCATTAATCTGAACTACTTCCAGTGGTACTATTGTCGTTTCATCAGTCAAACAATTTTTCAGATTCGATACATGAAACACGTCGTGAATAGTGCTCAATTCTAAGGGTAGTTTTAATCAGTAAGCTACGGGACCAATTTTTTCAATAATCTCGAAAGTTCCGATGTATCTCGGGGCTAGTTTACCAGTCTTTCCAAATCTTATAACACCTTTCCACGGCGATACTTTAAAAAACACCTTATCACCTATTTCAAAAGATAACGGTTTTCTGCGAACATCGGCATAACTCTTTTGTCGGTCGCGGGCAACTTTCAATTTTTGCTTAATCTGGTGAATCTTATCGGTGGTTTCCTGAATTAAATCTGACCTTGAAATTTGGATATCACCCACTTCCGTCCAAAATAGTGGTGATCTACATTTTCGCCCGTTTAGAGCTTCATAAGGTGCAGCTTTTATACTACTGTGGTAGCTATTATTATAGGAAAACTCAATAAGCGGGAGATGTTGATCCCAATTTCCTTTGAAATCTAGTACACAAGCACGAAGTAGATCTTCTAAGGTTTGAATGGTTCGCTCAGATTGGCCGTCGGTTTGGGGATGGTAGGCGGTACTCAAATCTATTCGAGTTCCCAAAGATTCTTCTACTGCTTGCCAGAAATGTGAAGTAAAGTTACTGTCTCTATCTGAAATAATCGACAGAGGTACTCCGTGTCGAGACACAATTTCATCAATGTAAATCTGGGCAAGTTTCTCGGTAGAGTAAGTATTACGGATTGGGATAAAGTGTGCGGATTTGGTTAATCGATCCACAATTACCCAAATTGCATTATGTCCTAGGGAGGTTTTAGGTAGATGTGTTACGAAATCCATGGTTATTTGTTCCCATTTCCACTGTGGGATTTCGGGTTGTTGTAACATTCCCGAAGGTTTTTGATATTCCGCCTTCACTCTGGATGAATAGAATATTTGGATTTGTGTGCTTCATCAAGAATCAGTTCGCGAAGTTTATGAAGTGTTGGAATCCAGACCCGGTTTTATAATAGAATATTTCATCAATTTTCTTCTCAAAATTCTTTTCGTTCCCGTGTAGTTCTTCTTTTTCTAGCTGATCTGCCTTCAAAGCCTCATCTTGCGCAACACGAACTTGTTCGGTTAGGCTACTTTGAACAATCATTCCGAGTGCTCGTACCCTTAATGGTTTGACTCTGTCTTTTCGGCTTAAAGCATCAGCTACTACGTTGGCCTTACCCGGATGGTATTTAATCTCACAATCATAATCATTTAACAGTTCTATCCATCTCCTTTGTCTCATGTTTAGCTCTTTCTGATCAAATATGTGTTGTAGGCTTTTGTGATCAGTATAGATAGTACATTTTTTGCCGTACAAGTAGTGTCTCCAGATCTTCAATGCAAAAATAACCGCTCCCAATTCCAAATCGTGGGTTGTATAGTTCTTCTCGTGTATCTTTAATTGTCGGGAGGCATATGCTATTACTTTCTTTTCTTGCATCAATACGCATCCTAAACCTTTACGAGACGCGTCACAATATACCACCAATTCATCAGTTCCATCTGGAAGGCTTAATATTGGAGCCTCACATAACTTCTGTTTTAACGTTTGGAAGGCCATCTCCTGTTCTTCTCCCCATTCATACGCTCGATCTTTTTGAGTTAGAAGGGTTAGAGGTTGGGCAATACTTGAAAACTTTTCAATGAATCTTCTATAATACCCGGCTAGTCCTAAGAATTGGCGAATTTCTCTTGGTGACTTAGGCACTTGCCAATTTTAATGGCCTCAATTTTACTTGGGTCTACTTGGATCCCTTGATGGTTCACAATGTGCCCCAAAAACTGTACTTCTTGTAGCCAACATTCACATTTGGACAACTTTGCGTATAACTTCTCTTGCCTCAATAATTCTAAGACTTCCCGCAAATGTTGTTCGTGTTCCTCCTTACTTCTTGAATATATCAAAATGTCATCGATAAACACTATCACGAACTTGTTAAGGTAAGGTTTGCAAACTCGGTCCATGAGGTCCATAAACACTGCAGGTGCATTTGTCAACCCAAACGGCATAACCAAAAATTCATAGTGACCATACCGAGTTCGGAAAGTTGTTTTTCGTACGTCTTCTTCCTGAATTCTTACTTGATGATAACCAGACCTAAGATCAATTTTCAAAAAATACTTCGCACCCTGGAGCTGATCAAACAAGTCATCAATTCGAGGTAAGGGGTATCTATTCTTTATAGTCACTTTATAAAATTCCCGGTAATCAATACACATTCGAAAACTCCCATCTTTCTTCTTTACAAATAACACTGGTGCTCCCCACGGTGAGTAACAATGTCGGATAAAACCCCTGTCTAATAATTCTTGCCATTGGTTGGATAGTCTTGCATTTCAGAAGGTGCAAGTCGATAAGGTGCCTTAGCAATGGGGGCTGCTCCCGGTATCAAATCAATACGGAATTCCACTTGTCGGGTCGGTGGTAAACCAGGAAAATCATCGGGGAATACATCTGAATACTCGTGTACCACTGGGATGTCTTACATTCGTTTTTCCTCGGGTTCCCTAACTGTTACACTCACCAAGTATAAAGTACAACCTTGGCGTAAATATCTCAATGCCTTAAGTTGGGATACGAGAGGCAACATAGTACCAGATTTCTCACCTTGAACAGTCATAGCCTCATCATTCGGAAGAGGTATCCTAACAGTCTTATCCTTACAGACAATTTCAGATTTATACTTAGATAGCCAGTCCATACCGACTATAACATCGAAACTTCCTAATTCCACTGGAAGTAAGTCGATAAGAAATGGGTGGTCATTTAGGATAAGGGAACAGTTTCGGACTATTTGGTTAACAAGTATGGATTTACCATTAGCAAGTTCTATAGTATAGGGTTTCGTTAGCTCACTCACCGGCATATTTTCTAAGGTTAAAAAGTTAAAAGATACTAAACACCTATCGGTACACGTATCAAACAAGACTGAAGCATACTGACCCGAAACTAAGAATGTACCTGTTACCACGTTCGGGTCATGACGCGCTTCCCCCGATCCTATTACGAACGCGCGTCCCCTAGCTGCATTTGAGGCTGATGCTTGTGCTTGGTTTTGCCTTCTCGCTGCACCCTGGTTCAGATTGGGGCAGTATCTCCGAAAATGTTCCGCACTGCCACATTTATAGCAAGCACGGAAGTTCGTGGTAGGTGGGGTTTGTGTTGGACTCGGTCTGCCCAAGAAACATATTAAATTGATGTGGCTAGTACGTTATGATCCAAGTCGGGTCATATCCAATAACAAGCTAGACAAACACCGATAATATTCGTTCATATATGATGTGATCATAACAAATGAATATTCACACTTGAGTTATTTGGAAAGGGGTTTCTAAATAAAATGTACTTGTGTAATAAACAAATCATACGGATGATTTATTTTAATGAAAGAACATTACATAGTGTTATTTAAGTTGGTTAAATAACAAGATGTGAATAATAATAACCAAGCATGTCTCTTAACATATAATAGGTTTTATAAGTTATAAGTTATAAACTTATAAAAGTATATATGTATGGATATATATATATATATATATGTTTAAAGTTTTATACAAGAAAAAGATAATAACTCTTTCAAATGTAATATTATTATATGTTTGAGTGGAGACATGCAAGGTGAGTGGAGACATGCAATGGTTATTATTGGTGGAGAGAAATATGCCTTTAAATAAAACCAAGTCTTTCTCTTTCATTCTTTCATAACACACATAATTTCCAAGTAAACTTTTCTCTCTTCCTCTCTTGGGTATTTTCATCCAACATAAGAAAAGAAGAAGAAAATTTCAAGTGCAAATCCTAGCTAGAAGTGGTTTGTTGTTGAAGCTTTGGGTATGCTAGCTTGAGGAGCTTCCATATTCAAGTTCTTACCATTCAATCATCATCTCTTTCACCCGGTTTTGTCATATTGAAAGGTCGTAGTAACATGCATGGACTTATAGTGACATGCTTGTATTTGATAGTGTGTAATTCGTATTTGGATCCGGGTTTGGGTTTTGCATGTTTAAAATTGGTTTTATACATATCATATTAACAAGATTTAAAACTTTTATATCCGCTGCATTTTTGGTAAAATAGGGATTTTATCACTTTGATAATCTTGTTAAAACTCAACAATGGTATCAGAGTCACTTATACGAATGCATGCTTCATTAGACCCAAAATTTTTCGGGTTTATGGTGTGTTTCACCATTTGGCCGAATCTTTTTGGGGTTTTGGTTACCCCATGGTTTTTCAAGGTTATACTTTACATGCATGTGGTAATCTTCAAAAACCAAGTCATTTGGATGATTGTTTAGTTTGTTTGGACAAAACCCGAAACTTTCGGTTTGCTTAAGCTTTGGCCGAAAGTTTTGAGGCAAAAAGGGGAACCATTTTGGTCTTGTATTATTGCATATTTGGATGTGTAATAGATGTTCATAACCTAGCCATGGCCTTGTGTTTGGTTGAATGATTGTGTAGGTTGTTTGTTCATTCGATTTGGTTGTAATATTTATTTGGGTTTGTAATCTATATATTCATTCATATGGCTTGTAATAATAAGTAGATTAGATGTATTTCTTTTACTAGAAAAATGTATTAGGATATATTTTGTAAAAGAAGATGCATGGATGGAAGCCCAAATAAAATGATGAAGACCACAACACCGGGAGTAAACACTTGGAGCATATGGATGCGGAATCAAGTGGGAGTTCACTGACACAAGTGCATGTTCTTTTGGGTCCCTTAGGAGAGACTTTTTGACAAACTTGTCTTCGGTCAACAAGTGTGGTCAATATTAGGAGGCTATGTTTATGAACTTGTGGTTGTGTATATTTTATGCTTGCATGTTTGATTTACTTATTATTTGCAATATGGTTTGCTTAACAACTTAAAATCAACTAGCATAAAATTGGTTCCTTAGAAATCGTTAGGTAATAAAAATTGGTTTTATTAATAACTAATGATTTCATAATAAAATTGGGTTTTATTAATTGGACCTTTGAAAATGGGTTTTTCAACTAAGTACCATACATTTGAATGCATGCAAATGAAAGGTACAATAAATAGTTTTCCAATCTAGAATTTAGAAAACTAAAATCCCTTTTTAAAAACAAGTTAAACACCATCCTTTTATACGACACTTAAGTCACTTGTAGACTTGAAAGTGAGTTAGGATCACCTAAGCACTTCTAAGAAAACTTGTGATCTTAAGGTGATTTTACAAGTACTTTTGGCATTAGGATCACCTAACCACTTGTATGAGTAAACTCACACGTGTGTATAAGTAGGACGACTTGATTTGAAACCATGACTATAGGATCACCTTAACATGGCGTTCAAAAGTGTTGATGGGATTTAACATACCAACTAAACATATGATGTTTAACCGATCCCATAAAACTAGAAGTTGCAAAGGGTTGCAATTGTCAAACGTTGACTACCTTGTTAATTCGAATAGTAGGATAAAGGTCACCTAACTACTATTTGAATGAAACGTTGGGTTCTAGATTTTAATCAATAATTGTCTTGGAGACATTTAAAGGGTATTAAAGATTAAAATTTTATTAATATCGAAAATACTAATTTGAACTTTGTTCAAATTCTTTTAGATGGCCGCAAACAACGCACCGAACGCAATTATCCCACACGTGCATAATCTATCACTAAGATCCATTCTGGATAAGGATCGTCTAAACTTTAACAACTTCATGGATTGGTATCGAAACTTGAGAATTGATCTTAAACAAGAAAAGAAGTCTTATATTTTAGACGATCCTATTCCCGATGAACCCGATGTCAATAACTTGGATGCCTATGCGGATTGGTTAAAATACACCGAGGATTCGGTGCAAGTTTCTTGCCTCATGTTGGGAACAATGATTCCCGAGATCCAAAAGAATTTCGAGAATCATAGGGCGTATGACATGATAACCCAACTTAAGGAAATGTTCCTTACTCAAGCTCAGGTTGAGCGATTCGAAACGGTTCGAGTGCTTCACGCATGTCATATGGAAGAAACCCAATCTGTTTCATCTTATGTACTTAAAATGAAGAGCCACAATGATCGGCTTGAACGGCTTAACTGTCCCATCTCAACAGAGTTAGCCACGGATTTAATCCTAAATGGCTTAACTAAAAGGTTTGAGACATTCGTCATGAACTACAACATGAATGGATGGGACAAAAGCATTGGTGAGCTTCACGCAATGCTTAAGACAGCCGAGGCCGGCATGGGTAAAAAGGTTTTACCCGTTCTTGCGATCAATGAGGGTGGCTCAAAGAAAAGGCATCACCCGGAACCAAAAGCAAACGTTGCCGTTGGTAAGGGGCAAGTCAAGAAGGGGTTCAAGGGAAAGGCAAAGGCGGAGCCAAAGCCAAAGAAGCTAAAGGTTAGCGCTGAGGATCCGTGCTTTGGTTGTGGTGAGATAGGTCATTGGATGAGAAACTGTCCGACCTATCTCAAGGAGTTGAAAGCTAAGAGGGATGCGGGGCAAACCTCAGGTACAACTTTCATGATTCACATTGATCTTAATATTATTTCTTCTAACACATGGGTATTGGATACCGGATGTGGAACTCACATATGCAATTCATTGCAGGGGTTCAAAAGAAGAAATGAGGTGAAGAAAGGAGATATAAGTCTCTTCATGGGCAATGGAGCAAAGGTTGACGTCCAAGCCCGAGGAGATTATGTTTTAAAGATTCCAAATGGTTTGGAAATTGTTTTGAAAAACATTTTATATTCCCCTAGTTTGACTAGGAATATTATCTCTGTTTCTGTATTAAGACAATCTGGTTATGACTTTAAGTTTGTTGATAATGGTATTTATGTTTTCATGGATAATGTCTTTTATTTTAAAGCGATGCCGTTTTATGGCATTTATGAATTAATTCATGATGACTCATACATTGATAACTCGTTGTACCAAGCTAACACCAAAAGACTCAAAATGGATTTGAGTAATACTTTTCTTTGGCAATGTCGTCTTGGTCACATAAACAAGAATCGTATTCATACACTTCGAAAGAATGGTCTTTTGAAATCAAATGTTGATTCATTTGATGAATGTGAATCTTGTTTATTGGGAAAGATGACCAAAGAACCATTTAATGGAACAAATGAAAGGGCGGAAGACTTATTAGGTATCATACATTCGGATGTATGTGGACCTTTTAGGACAATGACAAGAAATGGTGAAAGATACTTCATTACCTTTACCGACGATTATAGTCGCTATGGGTATGTGTTCTTGTTAAGACACAAAAATGAGGCCTTTGAAATGTTCAAAGTCTTCCAAAATGAAGTACAAAATCAACTCAAGAAAACAATCAAAGTAATACGTTCCGATAGAGGAGGTAAATACCTCAATGATGCGTTTCTAGAACATCTTTGGAGTTGTGGGATTGTCTCACAACTTACTCCACCTGGAACACCACAACATAATGGTGTGTCCGAAAGGAGGAATCAAACTTTATTGGACATGGTTCGATCCATGATGGCTAGATGCTCATTACCTCTATCATTTTGGGGTTTCGCTGTGATCTCTGCTGCACGTATTTTAAATATGGCAACAACAAAGAAAGTGGATAGGACACCTTTTGAAACTTGGATACTTATAAAACTAGACTTGTAGAAAAGGGTTTCACTCAAACTCAAGGGGTTGATTATGATGAAACTTTCTCGCCCGTGGCGATGCTAAAGTCTATAAGGATATTGTTTGCCATAGCCGCATATTATGACTATGAGATATGGCAAATGGATGTCAAAACTGCTTTTCTAAATGGGCATCTTAATGAAGATGTTTATATGGTTCGGCCTGAAGGTTTTGTCGATCCACAACATCCTTACAAAGTATGCAAGTTGAAGAAATCAATCTATGGATTGAAACAAGCATCCAGAAGTTGGAATCACCATTTTGATGATGAAGTTAAGAAATTTGGATTCATCAAAAACGCTGATGAAGCTTGTGTGTATAAGAAAGCTAGTGGGAGCATCATAACCTTTCTGGTATTATATGTCGATGACATATTACTGTTTGGAAATAACATTCCAACCTTGGAAGGTGTGAAAGCTTGGCTTGGAAGCTGTTTTTCCATAAAGGATCTTGGTGAAGCCGCCTATATTCTGGGAATAAGAATCTATAGGGATAGATCAAGGCGGTTGATAGGTTTGAATCAAAGTGCATACATTGACAAGATCTTGAAAAGGTTCAAGATGGAAAACTCTAAGAAAGGTTTGGTACCTATTCAAAGAGGAACGATGTTGAGTGTTTCTCAATGTCCAAGCTCAAAGGATGAGCAAGACAAAATGAGTGGTATCCCATATGCATCTGCTATAGGATCCATCATGTATGCCATGATTTGCACTAGACCGGATGTGTCATGCGCCTTGAGCATGACAAGTCGATACCAACAAAATCCGGGAACTAGCCATTGGATGGCTGTTAGAGCATATTGAAATACCTTAGAAGGACTAAGGATATGTTTCTAATATATGGCTCTGGTGAGGAGGAACTCGTTGTAAAGGGTTACACTGATGCGAGTTTCCAAACTGATCGAGATGATTCTCGATCACAATCGGGATACGTTTTCGTTCTCAATGGTGGTGCTGTCTCATGGAAGAATGCAAAACAAGACGTGGTAGCTTTATCCACCACTGAATCTGAATACATCGCCGCCTCCCTGGCAGCTCAAGAAGCTACATGGATTAGAAAGTTCATTGCTAATCTAGGAGTGGTTCGTACCATTCAGGACCCTCTAGAGATCTTTTGTGACAACGAGGGTGCGATTACTCAAATCAAGGAACCCCGCGCACATCAAAAGACTAGGCACATTGAGCGGAGATTCAACTACATAAGGGATGAAGTTGAAAAGGGAAAGATATGTATTCACAAAGTTCACACTGATCAAAACATTGCGGACCCACTCACGAAACTCCTTGAAAGGCCGAAGCATGAGAGTCATACTTGCGCCTTAGGACTTCGATATTCTATTGATTGGATTTGATCAAAATTTGTATTTGGATATTGGAACAATTTTATTTTAACTCAATCATATGGTTTTGGTTATGGTCATGTTCTTGAGTTATGTTCCACTTTAGTATGTTTAAATCCGTGAATAATTTGAATTATTCTAAACGTCCGTAGTCGTTCATATTTGTGGGAACAAATGTGAAAGTAAGACTATTATGAACTTGGATTGGTAGATATTCATGAGGTATGAATATAGCAAAGGGTTGCTGCCAAGGTTCATAGATATTTATGGGATAAATATTGGACTGACCCGCTCTCAATTTTACTGCATGGAATCCTTGGGATTTGTGATCATAAGTAAATTTGAGTAAAGGCGAACTTCATAGTATCCTCCGACCTGAGATACATATTGGGTCTTGATATTCATCGACTATTATGCTTTGACTTAGTTCTTCGCTGCTCTGAAATATGTCAGTACATAAGGCTAAGCTCAAGTATAGTACAAGGTGATAGTGAGAGACGTATGTAGTCAATATGGGGTTTGTTCCTCTTATTCGTTGAGAGTTAAATGTCTAAGGCCTGACAAGTTAATTCAACAGAGAATGATCACTCTGTGTCTCTGGATTTAACATGACATTTGTGGCAAAACGATAAATGATAGTTTCACCTAAATCATTTTCAAGTATCGGACTTGAAAGGGATGATGTTATTGAATGGCACTTCGTCATACGTGCTAGGGGTAGTAAACCGTAGTTAGGCGGTATTTGCTACTTGCATCAATCTTCTATGTATCTTGTGCAAGTGGGAGATTGTTGGACTCGGTCTGCCCAAGAGACATATTAAATTGATGTGGCTAGTACGTTATGATCCAAGTCGGGTCATACCCAATAACAAGCTAGACAAACAACGATAATATTCGTTCATATATGATGTGATCATAACAAATGAATATTAACACTTGAGTTATTTGGAAAGGGGTTTCTAAATAAAATGTACTTGTGTAATAAACAAATCATATGGATGATTTATGTTTTGTGAAAGAACATTACATAGTGTTATTTAAGTTGGTTAAATAACAACATGTGAATAATAATAACCAAGCATGTCTCTTAACATATAATAGGTTTTATAAGTTATAAGTTATAAACTTATAAAAGTATATATGTATGGATATATATATATATGTTTAAAGTTTTATAAAAGAAAAAGATAATAACTCTTTCAAATGTAATATTATTATATGTTTGAGTGAAGACATGCAATGGTTATTATTGGTGGAGAGAAAGATGCCTTTTAATAAAACCAAGTCTTTCTCTTTCATTCTTTCATAACACACATAATTTCCCAGTAAACTTTTCTCTCTTCCTCTCTTGGGTATTTTCATCCAACATAAGAAAAGAAGAAGAAAATTTCAAGTGCAAATCCTAGCTAGAAGTGGTGTGTTGTTGAAGCTTGGGCTATGCTAGCTTGAGGAGCTTCCATATTAAAGTTCTTACCTTTCAATCATCATCTCTTTCACCCGGTTTTGTCATATTGAAAGGTAGTAGTAACATGCATGGACTTATAGTGACATGCATGTATTTGATAGTGTGTAATTCGTATTTTGATCCGGGTTTGGGTTTTGCATGTTTAAAATTGGTTTTATACATATCATATTAACAAGATTTAAAACTTTTATATCGGCTGCGTTTTTGGTAAAATAGGGATTTTATCACTTTGATAATCTTGTTAAAACTCAACAGTTTGTTGGTTGAGTTGGGATCGGGTTGGTTGAGGTCGAGGTAGTTGGGTTAGTTGTTGTGGTCGGTTTGCATTGTTGGCGGGGGTTCTATAAGTGGGGGCATAATGTCCAGTGTTTCCACACTTGTAACAAACTACCGGTTTACAATCGTCCATATGATGAAGATTATATTTTCCACATTTCAGTAGTGTCCCTTTTTAAGCTTCTTGTTTCACGTTCGAACTGGTCATGGCATAATTTCGAGTATTCGGACGGGCCCATTTGTTTTGATGGTTTCCTTGCATCCTTGTCCCATAATCAGTTCGTTTTAAACTTGTTGTTTCACCTGGCATCCTTATCACTCCACTTCTCATCAGACCAAAAGTAACGACACCCGTTTGAGATACAACACTTTCTAATGTTGGGTGGGCTACTGAATTCACTATACTTCTCACAGCAGGGGTCAGTCCCCAGATATAACGTTCAATTCGCTTCGCTTCCGGTGTAACTAACCACGGAACTAAGCGGGACAGTTCGTTAAAATGATTCGTGTATCCCACATGGTCCGCTTCTTTCATTTCCAGATTCCATAACTCGTGTTCCAACCTTTGAATCTCACTTTAGGACAAAAATGCTCTAACATGAGGGTTTTTAATTCAGTCCATGACATACGATTAATAGCATCTTGTCCCCTTATTTGGACTACCGTATTCCACCACATCAGCGATTGGTCTAGAAATATACTGGTAGCAAATTTGACCACGTGGTTCGGTGGACACTCACTGATATTAATTACTGATTCGGTCTTTTCTATCCATTTGACCAGCCTGCTAGATCCTTCAATACCCTTAAACTCAATCGGTTTACATGATGTAAATTGTTTGTATGTGTACTCCTGACGTGGGGGTTCGGGATTATTACAATCATTACCTGTATTTGGTTGAGTGTTATTATTAATAGTTGGGTTGATAACCGGTACGGGTTTGGATTTGTGACATTATTTGGGTTCAAAACGGTTTCAGGGTTCCCATCAACATTAACAGTCGGGCGAGTATTATTAGTGTTTATAACATTATCAGTATTCACCGGGGTAGTAACACCCGAGGCAACATTAGTGTCCGGCGGAGGTATATTAGCAGTGGCCGTAGTGGTGCTCGTAGGTTCGTTAACAATATTGTTGGCACGTATGCCTGCAGTGACTTGTTCTACAATAGTCAGTATCACTGCTTGTAAGTGGCGAGCAATCATTTCGCCCACCTCCGCCTCAAATATAGTATTAGTTTTCTCCGGGACCTATCTATAACATAATTATAAACACACAACTATGCCAAAGAACACATTTGTATTACACATAACTGTTACTGTACGTATGTAATCCAAACCCAGCACATAGACTTAACCTGGTGTAGGCCAGCTCTTAAATAGATATACTAAAATTTGTCACTATATAGAGGCTTAACCCAGTAAGGGTCAGTGCTTGTAACAATAGTAGATTAAAAACATCCTCCATGTCAGCGCAATATGATACTACTAGTGCTGCATGGGGTATCAAAAAAATTACGCATAACAAACCATACTACTTTTATTTATACTTATCCATATGTATATAATACAATAACCAACAGAAACAACCATTTAAGCTGCAATAATTGCTTGAAAACCGCATGTCTTGGTTGTCACTCTGTATAAGAGCCGTCAATAATGAGTATCGGATCAATGTGTGTTCATCACTACCTGTTGTATATCCAGCATGTAATCATATAGCTCACGTCTTCTATATATGTTGGTGATTATAGATACTAAGTGCTTTAGTATCTGATTAGTCAATACAGCTAACCAGGCTGGGTCGGCTAAATGGGAAGGTTCTGGATCAAGTACATGTATACTCCATGTAAGGAAAGGTATCTCAGTAACATAGATACTGAAGGTTCTTCCCCTATGATAAGTCAATATGGGTGAGGAAGGCATACTATCAGGTGATGGTACACACGTACGGTCAGTCTGACTAGCTCTATGAGTGGGTGTAGTCACCGGGGTATGGTGTGATAATGGTGTGGTAGATCTCGGAGCTCTAGAAAGAGAGTGGTAAGTATTGGTGGCTCTTTCTTCTAAGTCATTTATAGGGGATTCCCTCGGGGAATTTAGTGTCACACCGATAGCCCGATAAATCAAGCTGGTTAGTAGGTACCTCGAGCAGGACCACAACATCCCCTAAGCGTTCACTCGTTTCCTTCTCTGATTTCTCTTCGGGGTCCTCTTCTGGGTCCTCTTAGTCATCATGCAATACCGGTATTTTGTTAGACAGACGATATTGTAATTCTTGAAATATTTCTACACAAGGGTTAGTAATAATAATAACGATTCTTAATAATATTAATTATAATAATGTATAATATTAATTATGATTTAGTACATACATGTATTCGTACACATTAGCACAAATAATCCTTTATATATATATTTACATAATAATATATTTTACACACATATGTTGTTGTTTTTATCTATCGGATTGTTTATCGATTTCTTCTCGAATTCCCTCGTACAAACAAGTCCGTTATTACGTTCCGGACCATAATAACCCACTTGTCCATTCGAGCTCATCCTGAGAATCATCAGTATATATTATTTAATATTATTTTATTCCCAGAGCTAATCGAGCCTACGGTTATCTTAGGGTATCCTAAGGGACAACCTAATTCTTTAAAACTAATGGCTCTAATACCAACTTCTGTCACACCCCGACTAGGTAGTTGCGGAAGCGTAATACGGGAATGTAACAGATAACACTGGTATCAACCACATTGTTTATAAAGAAATTCAACAAACTAGTTTACATCATGTTACATTGGTAGGTACTAAGTTTACAAACTAGATGAAAATCACATAACCAGTTCACGGGCTTCTTACTCATTACCACGTATTTGCATCTATTCACAGCTATTCAACTCTCCTTCTAACACCAAGCACGTAAGCAAATCATTCCAACTTCAGCTTACCTGAAAAGCATGTTAAAACGGGTCAACTACGTCTAGTTGGTGAGTTTCAAGTTTCATGAGTATCAACGAAATCAGTATACGAGTTCGTAAAGTTTACAGTGTGTATGTATACAAGTATGTGTATGATGTATTATACTAAGCCACAAGTGAAACCGAAACGAGCTAAAACTCATGGCCACCCCTACCCATGCACTCCCGTTGGCATTTAACTGCCACTTTGCCCCAAGTATGTACTATGTCTAACACCACATAGCAGTATGTAATAAGTTTAAATGAAAATGTGCAACTGGATTAACATGTTCTGGCATACCCCACCGGCTCTGTCAGTTGGGTTTGTCAAACCGATAGTACTATCCACACGTCACCGGCACGAAGTTAATCACTTGTGTTTGTGGGGACTTTCAAGTTTTAGTACTTAGATAATTCACATCATCACACGTTTTCAAGTATATAAGTATATGTAAACATGCTTTCCACCCCAAAAGTTCATCAAACAGTTTAGAAAGTGGGGTCGTGAAACTCACCTTATTGTAGTTCGAGCAGGTAATATACGTCAATAAGTGTTATGCCTCGATTATAGCTTGTATCCTATAATCGGTATCGTACTGTTAATACTAGTACAGTGTTTAAACCAAATCGGGCTGTATAACTAGTTTGGTTATAGCTGTTAGGCCCAAACATGACCATAGTCTTAGATTGTGACGTTGTATACTGTGAAATACTTTAAATCAGATTTGGCTCAGTTTCACCGTTTTCCGAGCCTAGCCAAGTTGATCGTTTACGCGTTTCGGGAATAGGTAAGATCATAAAAACTTAAGTAAACATATTGATTGATAAAATTATTTAATTTATAAAAGAATTTTAAGGTTTCGGTATCTGGATTGATCGCAGGGTTCGTTTCCGTTTTCACACGGGTTTAATTATACAAGATGCGTACAATCCACCCGAATTGTCCGGAATTCTCGTAAAAAGTTCGTTTTTATCAATTTCATCCAAAAATATAATATTTGACCACTTTTGATATTTTGACGTACCAGTCAGTCCGTTAAACATCAAACTGCCGGTTTCGTTAAAACAATAATAATTTAAATCTTTGATTAATCATAACTAAATATGTGCTTATATATAAATTATGTAAATTTTTGTAAAAATACATTAAAATATGCAGAATTTTATAAAAATATTTTCAGAAATTTTATGATTAATTATTTATTTATAAAAATTTATTTAATAGGTTATAATCGTGTAATAAATGGCCCGTTTATATCAAACGACCTTCGGAAAATCCGATAATTTTTAAAAATGGCCTCAATGTTATTACATAGCACCTGAAAAATCTCCAGAATCTAACTCTTTTGACAAAATGCCTTTTTGTGCGTTTTTCGGCTGTTAAAATTCGGTTAAATCATAATTGCACAAACCATACTTAGGCATTTCCAATGATCCCAAAACTTTACCAGTGATTTACCATCACATAGTAATCTGCAAAACCAAATTTCATAATTTTTCAATATGTTTAGCTATTTTTCCCAAATAAACGCTCATAAACGGAAATAAATTCACCAAATATTCTCCGTTTATCGAAATATTACCAAATTTGAACAGAGACTCATTTATATGATATCTAATGTCCTTGAAAATTTTCACAAGCTAAAAAAAAGCACGTCACAACCTAATACTAAACCGCCCTTAAACGAGTGTTACGGGTTTACCTTGTCGGTTTTCGATGAGGTTTGCTAGCTTAAACGACTTTCCGGGTCTCGGGTTGTAAACTCAGTGTATCTACATATCATATAACATCAAACCAAGCATAAATCATCCATGTAAAAACCTTGATAATTAGGGTTTCGGTTTTGGGTTCAAACCGAACTTTCAAACCGTAAAAACGTTGTATTCATGTTCTAATCCGCGTTTTTGATCAAAAAAGTATATGTTCCTGGTTTGTAAACATGTTTTACATCAAAACATGATTTTACTTGATTTTTATGGTTTTTGGATAGATAACATGTTTAATACTAATCAAGAACTAATTTTCTATGTTTAAATCTTACTAAACAAGCTTGAAATCTTCTTGAATTAAGAGTTTACCTCTAGGTTTTTGGTCAAGAGATGAGCATGATCAGCTGAATATTGATTTGGTTGGACTTTGGAATGGAAAAATATCTCTTACCTTAGCTTATTTAACAAGCTAATCAAAAGGGGTCCCCCCCCCAAAGTTGCGACCGGAACCCATAAGGGCCCATTGGGCCTCCTATTTGGCCCAATGGTTCCTCGGTATTTGTGCCACGCATAAATGTTAGTCAAAAATTTAATTCGGGTTTGGTTTTTCGCAAGAAAACTAGTTCGAGTGCGAAAACTAGCGCGAAAACGAGTGTTTTTCAGCTTCTTTTTGTAAAATAAGAAAAACGTACTGACTCGTTGTAAAATTCCAAAATATTTTCACGGATTGCTTAGAACATGTCATATAAGTGTTTTATAAATCTTTTTTGGCTTAACGGATGCTACAATGCTCGTTTTGATATTAACGATTACGTTTAAGCTTATAACGTATCGATAAACGAAACCTTTTTCGTTTAAAGAGTTTTAAATGTACTGGGGCCAAAATATCAATATCTTAGCCTCTATAATATATCTACAACTCGTCGGGTCATAATTAGTATCGGTCGGTTACTCGTTTAAGCACTACGAATTAACCGATTTATCGTTTACTTGCTACATAGTGAATATAATATACTTCGTTTTGTCACGAATGTCACAGATTCCGCCTTTAACAAACGGTAATCTTTCTAAATATAGCAACCCGTCATTAACTCCCTTGTCGACACATCTATTTGTGTGAGTTAAGACATGATTAAGTAAGATCCAGCTGAAATCGGGGACCTGACAAGTGGTATCAGAGCTTGTTGCTGCTATTTTGGAAAAATTGTTGCTGATTGAAGATTTGAATAAAGATTACGTAAGCAGACCACTGTTCCATTAAAAAGTGATGTCAGCAGCTTTGTTCTTCATTTTTCTTCCAGGTCTACAATCATTTGATGTTTTCTCTTCCTTATTTTGATTAAAGTTTTAATTTTTATATATAAATCTTGTTCTTATAGAATCAAACACCTCAGATCTGAACAATCGGTTTTCAGATCTGAATATCTTTTTAAATATGTTTTTACAAAGAAACTGTTTTTGATCTTTCAAAATGTCTGGTTACGAAGAACAAGAAGTGTCTACTAACAAGAATCCAAGATTGTATGGACAGGAAAATTTCACTAACTGGAAAGTCTTGTTTGAAGCAGTCATTTGCTATAATGATGTTGATATGTGGAACTCTATTAAGAATGGTCCACAAGGCACTGTTGAGGAAGGTGCAAATCCAGCTGTCAGAGAAGAATGAGAAAGGTGGATGACAAGGCTTTAGCAATGCTGAAATTAGGTCTGTCTTGGGAGATACTTACCAAGGTTGCACATCATTCCACTGCAAAGGAAAAGTATGATGCAATACTTGAAATGTTTGAGGGAAATGTTGAGCTCAAAAACATCAAGAAGCAGAGACTGGAGCAGCAGCTAGAAAGATTTAAGTATAAAGATGGAGAAAGGTTGAAGTCTATCCTTGAAAGGTTTTTGGGAATAGTGAATGATCTTAGAACCACTGACTATGTCATGACTGACCTTCACTTGAATACAAAGTTGCTCAACTCAATGCCAATGGAATGGTACACTGCTTGTAAGTTCATCCTTACAAAGCACAACTACAATGATTTGAAATTGGATGATGTAGCGTGCTTCCTTCAAGCTGCTGTTGGGTTTTTATACAAGATTATCAAAGTTCAAGTTAACCATATTTAACAAGAAAACGCAACGGAAGCTTAGATTTTAAAACTTGTTATGAACATACCATTATGTTAAAACTAAAACCCGAAGAACAAGGATCAATATTACAAGAACAAAATGCTCACATAATGTAAGTTGTACCTTCTTATACCTTATAATAAGATGTAGGTGGATGAAGAAGATGATGTCTTCAAATGGCAAGGTTGCAAAGGAGAAACCCTCAAGCTTTGTATACCCCAAGCTTTTGTAGCAACAACACCAATTTGTGCTAGGATTTGAACACCAATTTTAGACTCACAAAACTCCCAATTTGAGGCCAATATGGCCGTGAGTTTTGAGAGAGAAGAGAGAGTTTAGAAAACTTCAAAATTACTTGAGAATTCAAAAGGGACAAGACAAAATGCATGTAATGTGAATGGAGATAAATAAGATGGTCAACACAAGAAGACAAAACTTTTGATTGGACCAAAACCTCCACCCACATGGGGTGGCCGGTTATATTTATTTTATATTATTTTTTTTTTTTTTTTGTTTTGTTTTAACCATTTAAAACATCTCCATTCATTTTATAAAACTCATTTTTATAAAATGTACATACATTTATATAATTATTTAACCAATTAAATAATTAATTTATATAAACAAATTATCCAGATAATTTATTTAAATCCTCAAGTGTGTTTGTTTAGAAAACCAATTTTCTAAACATGTAGTGTTCGGTATTCGTTTAATTGATCAAATCATTAAAAGAATACATTTGGTGTTGTCTAGCTTGTTATTGGGTATGACCCGACTTGGATCAAACACATTTAGCCACATTAGTATAAGTATGTGTCTCGGGCATACGTAATTCCAACAATCTCCCACTTGCACGAGATACATAGAAAATTAATGCAAGTGGTGAATACCGCCTAACAACAGTTCACCACCCCTAATGTGTTTGACGAAGTGCCATTCAATAACATCATTCCTTCAAGTCCCTTACTTGATATGATTTAGGTGAATCTATCATTATATCCCTTTGTTACTAGATGTCATGTTGGATCTAAGAGACATAGGCGATCATTCTCTTTACAATTCAACTTTATCAGGCCTTAGACATCTAAACTCTCAACACATAAGAGGAACAAATTCCATCTTGACTGTATACGCCTCTCACTATCACTTTATACTCCACCTGAGCTCATCCTTATGTACCATCTTTTACGAATAGCGAAGGGGAGAGTCAAAGTGTAATACTTGGTGAAAATCAAGACCCAGTATACATCTCAGGTCTAAGGATAATATGAAATTCTCCTTTACTCAAAATTACTAATGATCAGGTCCATTGACTCCATGTAGTAATATTGAGAGCGGGTCAGTCCAATATTCGTATCCCACAAATATCTATGAACCTTGGCAGCAAACCTATGCTCCATATTCATTCCTTATGAATATCCACCAATCCTAGTTCATAATAGTCTTGCTTCATATTTGTTCCCACAAATGTGATCGACTACGGACTTTTAGAATAAGATAACTTATTCATGGATTAAACATGCAAAATTAGAATTTAACTCAAGATTCCATAATCATATAAAAGAGTTAAATTACAAAAGTCTTTTAAACGTAAATACAAAATAGATCAAATCCAATTACTAGAATATCGAAGTCCTAAGCCACTCGCATGACGCTCATGTTTCGGTCTTTCTAGGAGCTTCGTGAATGGATCCGCAAGATTTTGATCAGTTCCAACTTTGCGAATACATATCTTTCCTTTTTAAACTTCATCCCTTATGTAGTTGAATCTCCGCTCTATGTGCCTTGTCTTTTGGTGCGAACGAGGTTCCTTGATTTGAGCAATCGCACCCTCGTTGTCACAAAAGATTTCTAGGGGGTCTTGAATGGTGGGGACCACCCCTAGATCAGAAATAAATTTCTTCAACCATGCAGCTTCCTGAGCTGCCAATGAAGCGGCGATGTATTCTGATTCTGTAGTGGACAATGCTACCACTTCCTGTTTTGAGCTCTTCCAAGAGACAGCTCCTCCATTAAGAGTGAACACATACCCAGATTGTGATCGAGAATCATCTCGATCAGTTTGGAAGCTCGCATCCGTGTAACCTTTTATAGCGAGTTCCTCCTCACCAGATCCATATATCAGAAACATATCCTTAGTTCTCCTAAGGTATTTCAATATGTTCTTAACAGCCATCCAATGACTGTTTCCTGGATTCTGTTGGTATCTGCTTGTCATGCTCAAAGCGCATGACACATCCGGTCTAGTACATATCATCGCATACATGATGGATCCTATAGCAGAAGCATATGGGATTTGTTTCATCATCTCTTGCTCACCCTTTGAGCTTGGACATTGAGCTGAACTCAATATGGTCCCTCTTTGAATAGGTACAAAACCTTTCTTGGAGTTTTCCATCTTGAACCTTTTCAAGATCTTATCAATGTATGTACTTTGGTTCAAACCTATCAAGCGCCTTGACCTATCCCTATAGATCTTTATTCCCAAAATATAGGCAGCTTCACCAAGATCCTTGATGGAAAATCTACTTCCAAGCCAAGCCTTAACGCTTTCCATGGTTGGAATGTCATTTCCAAATAGTAGAATGTCATCGACATACAATACTAAGAAGGTAATTATACTCCCACTAGCTTTCTTATACACACAAGCCTCATCAGCGTTTTTGATGAACCCAAAACTTTTGATTTCTTCATCAAAACGATGATTCCAAGTTCTAGATGCTTGTTTCAATCCATAGATTGATTTCTTTAACTTGCATACTTTATTAGGATGTTTTGGATCGACAAAACCTTCAGGCTGAACCATATAGACATCTTCCTCAAGATATCCATTTAGGAAAGCGGTCTTGACATCCATTTGCCAAATTTCATAATCATAATGTGCAGCTATGGCAAATAATATCCTAATAGACTTTAGCATTGCCACAGGCGAAAAAGTTTCATCATAATCAACCCCTTGAGTTTGAGTGAAACCCTTAGCTACAAGTCTTGCTTTATAAGTATCCAAGTTTCCATGCATATCAGTTTTTCTTTTGAAAACCCACTTACTTCCAACAGCTTTGGAGTTGAGTGGTGGTTCAACCAATTCCCAAACTTGGTTGTCATACATGGATTGCATCTCAACGTTCATGGCTTCAAGCCATTTGTCACAATCATTCTTGGACATTGCATCACGGTATGTGGTTGGTTCATCCGAATCTACCACGTAGCAACCTTCTACAAAAAATCCATATCTTTCAGGTGGATTGCTAACTCTACCAGATCTGCGAACGTTTTGTGTGTTTTGATCAACCACTTGATCACTTTCAACAACCTCTTGTTGAGTGCTAGTATCAACCAATTGTGTATCATCTTGTGGTTCTTGATCCTCATCAAGTTTCACTGTTCTACTATTAGTTCCTTCCTTAAGGAACTTAGTTTCCAAGAACTTACCCTTTCGAGCAATAATAACATTTTGCTCACTAGGATCGTAAAAGTAATATCCTAAATCATCTTTAGGATAACCTATAAAGATACACTTAGTGGATCGGACTTCTAATTTGTTTGGGGTGTATTGCTTTACATAAGCTTCACAACCCCAAACTCTTAAGAATGATAGCGATGGAGCCTTTCCATGCCATATTTCAAAAGGTGTCTTCTCCACTTTCTTGGTTGGAGCCATATTCAATATGCGAACAGCGGAAAGTAAAGCATAGCCCCAAAATGATAGAGGTAAAGTGCTTCTAGCCATCATCGATCGAACCATATCTAATAGGGTACGATTTCTCCTTTCAGACACACCATTATGTTGTGGTGTTCCAGGTGGAGTAAGTTGTGAAATAATTCCACAACTCTTAAGATGATCTTGAAAAACACCACTTAGGTATTCACCTCCTCTATCACTACGAAGTACTTTGATTGTGGTCTTGAGTTGTCTTTCTACTTCAGTTTTGAAGTCTTTGAACATTTCAAAAGCTTCATCTTTGTGTTTCAATAAGTACACATAACCATATCGACTATAATCGTCAATAAAGGTAATGAAGTATCTTTCACCATTCCTAGTCATTGGTCTAAAAGGACCACATACATCCGAATGTATGATACCCAATAATTCTTTTGACCTTTCAAAAGTTTTATTAAAGGGTTGCTTTGTCATTTTGCCTTGTAAACAAGATTCACATACATCAAATGAATCATACTCATTTGTTTCTAGAATACCACTCTTGCGAAGAGTTTGCATGCGATTCTTGCTTATATGTCCAAGGCGACAATGCCAAAGATAGGAATCACCCAAGTCCTTCTTGAGTTTCTTGGTGTTGACATTGTACATTGAACTACTATGTGACGTACCAATTTGATCTATTTCATATATACCATTCATGGGTATAGCTTTAAAATAAAATATGCCATTCATCAAAACATGAATATCATAATCTATAAATTTAAGATCAAAGCCACATTGTTTTAAAAGGGACACGGAAATAATGTTTCTCCTTAACTTAGGAGCATACAAAACATTCTTCAAAATTACTTCCAAACCACTTGGAAGATTTAATATGTAGTCTCCTTGGGCTTGGACTTCAACTCTTGCTCCATTGCCCATATAGAGACTAATGTCCCCTTTGTTGAGTTGTTTACTTCTTTTGAACCCCTGCAACAAATTGCAAATGTGAGTTCCACATCCGGTATCAAGTACCCATGTATTTGAAGAAATAACATTTAGTTCAATATGTATAGTAAAGATAATACCTGAGGTATGCCCCGCATCCCTCTTATCTTTTAACGCTTTGAGATAGGTCGGACAATTCCTTTTCCAATGACCTATCTCTCCACACTCAAAGCATGGATCTTGCGCCGCAACCTTTTGCTTCTTTTCCTTCGGTTTGATGGGCGTGATGGCTTTCCTCTTTCCCTTTCCTCGGACGTGGCCCTTGCCCTTAGCAACACTTGCTTTGGGGTTGGAGTTATGTCCCCTTTTTCCTTCATCGATTGTTAGAACGGGTAAAGCCTTTTTACCCATTCCCGCTTCGGCCGTTCTTAGCATTGCGTGAAGCTCACCAATGCTTTTGTCCCACCCATTCATGTTATAATTCATGACAAAGGTTTCAAACCTTTTGGTCAAAGAGTTGAGGATCAAATCCGTAGCCAACTCATTAGACACGGGACAATTCAACCTACGAAGCTTTTCGATGTAGCTTTTCATCTTTAGGACATAAGATGAGACGGTTTGGGTTTCCTCCATACGACATGCATGAAACGCTCGAACCGTTTCGAAACGTTCCGCTCTAGCTTGTTGAAGGAACATTTCCTTCAATTGAGTTATCATGTCGTATGCCCCATGATGCTCGAAATCCTTTTGGATTTCGGGAATCATAGTCCCCAACATGAGGCAAGAGGCTTGCACCGAATCTTTGGTGTAATTGACCCAATCGTTATAAGCCTCCTCATCTTCCACGTTAGGCTCATCGGGAATGGGATCGTCTAAGACATATGATATCTCTTCTTGTTTGAGAACTATTCTCAAGTTGCGATACCAATCCATAAAGTTATTATGGTTTAGACGATCCTTTTCAAGGATGGTTCTTAAGGATAGGTTACGGGTGTTATGGGTAGAGGTGTTTGCATTGTTAGTGGCCATCTACAAAATTTAACAAAGTTCTATTTAGTATTATAATCAATTTAATTATTAATACCCTTTTATTTCAGATTTTAAAATAATAATTAAATTCTAGAATCCAACGATAAATCAAATTTCGGTTAGGTGACCTTTATCCCGTTATTTGATTTAACAAGGTAGTCAACCTTGACAATTGCAACCCTTTGCAACTTCTAGAGGTATGGGACCATTCGAAATCCTTATTTCGTGTTGGCATGTTTATCCCATCAACACCATTGGATCCCATGCTTAGGTGACCTTTATCACATGGTTTCCAATTCAAGTCGTCCTACTTGTATAAACATGTAAGATTAACATACAAGTGGTTAGGTGACCTTTATCCCACAAATATGTTAATATTACCCTAAGTATATTAGTTTGCTCAAAATGGTTAGGTGACCTTTAT
This sequence comes from Bidens hawaiensis, assembly GCF_021521415.1. Taxonomy (NCBI): domain Eukaryota; kingdom Viridiplantae; phylum Streptophyta; class Magnoliopsida; order Asterales; family Asteraceae; genus Bidens; species Bidens hawaiensis. The sequence continues at coordinate 115,874 of NW_027496662.1, forward strand.
CCCATTTAAAGTTCCCTAATACGTTAAGTGTCATACAAAAGGATGGTGTTAGACTTGTTTCCTTGGTAATTTGAAAAAGGGATTTTAAATTTTCAAATATTCTAGTTGAAAAACATTATGCCATATCCTAACATGCATTTAGAAATATGGCGATTTTGAAAACCAATTTTCAAGGTTCTAGTTATAATAAAACCAATTTTATTATAGGTGAGTGATCGCTTAGTTTTAATAAACCCATTTAATTAAACTAATTGACGCGATATTACCAAATATATATTAGAACCCGTTTTATGCTTGTTGTCGTTCCTATGTGACGGTTTGGATATCCTAATATCTATCAACCACACATTACATTAAGTAAAACAAACAACCAAGCATACACATGCAAAATATAGTCATAACCGAAAACCGCTAAATTTGACCATACTTGTTAGCCGAAACAAGTATAGGTCATAAGTCACACCTAAGGGACAAAACATGACACAAGGATGGAATGTTGACTCCCACTTGATCTTGCATCCAAATGCTTCAAGTATCCTTTCCAAGTTGTTGTGTTCTTGTTGGGCTTGTTAATGGGCTCCAAACTTCCAAAAGTCTTCTTGGGCCCAAGAGTGAAATTTATGGGCCTAATGGGCTTGAATCCCATGATGGGCCGGTGAGGCCCAACAAGCCCAAAATTTCGGCCCAAGGCCCAAATCCACCAATTCTTGCATCTTCAATTTTTACAACATGTATCCTAATACATATTTTTCTAAAATGAAGAAAATGCAACTAATCTACTTATTACATACCATTTATGAACAAATAAATTACACAAGCCTAAAATTATGAATTATTACAACCATATTGAATAATAAACATAATCAACATACACAAAACAACAATCAACACATCCAAGGTCTAGGTTTCGGTTATGACACATCCAAACATACCAAATGTTCTAAGCATGCATCCTAAGCAACCAATGCCCAAAATATCACAAAGACAAAAGGTGCCCCCCCCCCAAGAGGCTACGGCCACCCCCAAAAATATTTACAATTTTGATATTTCAACATCCAAATGTTAAATGGTTTCCTAAGATCTTTCCATGCATGTCAAGATCTTACAAAACCATGAGGGGTAAAATCCACCAAATTTTCGGACCCCTTTTTCACCCATGAAAAAACCCGAAATTTAGGAACATGTAAGGAGCATAAGTCCTTGTAACCGGATCTTGATGCCATTGTTGGGTTTTTATACAAGATTATCAAAGTTCAAGTTAACCATATTTAACAAGAAAACGCAACGGAAGCTTAGATTTTAAAACTTGTTATGAACATACCATTATGTTAAAACTAAAACCCGAAGAACAAGGATCAATATTACAAGAACAAAATGCTCACATAATGTAAGTTGTACCTTCTTATACCTTATAATAAGATGTAGGTGGATGAAGAAGATGATGTCTTCAAATGGCAAGGTTGCAAAGGAGAAACCCTCAAGCTTTGTATACCCCAAGCTTTTGTAGCAACAACACCAATTTGTGCTAGGATTTGAACACCAATTTTAGACTCACAAAACTCCCAATTTGAGGCCAATATGGCCGTGAGTTTTGAGAGAGAAGAGAGAGTTTAGAAAACTTCAAAATTACTTGAGAATTCAAAAGGGACAAGACAAAATGCATGTAATGTGAATGGAGATAAATAAGATGGTCAACACAAGAAGACAAAACTTTTGATTGGACCAAAACCTCCACCCACATGGGGTGGCCGGTTATATTTATTTTATATTATTATTATTTTTTTTTTTTGTTTTGTTTTAACCATTTAAAACATCTCCATTCATTTTATAAAACTCATTTTTATAAAATGTACATACATTTATATAATTATTTAACCAATTAAATAATTAATTTATATAAACAAATTATCCAGATAATTTATTTAAATCCTCAAGTGTGTTTGTTTAGAAAACCAATTTTCTAAACATGTAGTGTTCGGTATTCGTTTAATTGATCAAATCATTAAAAGAATACATTTGGTGTTGTCTAGCTTGTTATTGGGTATGACCCGACTTGGATCAAACACATTTAGCCACATTAGTATAAGTATGTGTCTCGGGCATACGTAATTCCAACAGCTGCAGGGATAGAGATGATAGAGAATGAGATGATCAAGGAGGAAAGACCCTGTTTCAATGTCTCAAATGCATTGATAGCACCTATTGGTAATTTGACAACCAAGAATCAACAGCAAATTCCTATTATTGAAGAACCAGTTGAGTATAGCACTGACACTCCAAAATCTTTTATTGGTGGTAGCACAAGTAATCTTGGTAACCAACAAAGATTCAATGTGCAACTAATTGATGACAATGATTCTGCCTCAATGGCAAGTGGGAATGTTCCTTACACTAGTGGTGGAAATGGTCAAAGCAGTGATACACAGGCATTGCTTTCAATGTTTACTGAGTCATATAATGCATTTGTTGCAAAGAATTTAATTCACAAGTGTAGTACAAGATGATCTTGAGCAAATAGATGCTGATGACTTGGAGGATATGGATTTGAAGTGGCAAGCAGCTATGTTGGCTCTTAGAAGCAAAAGGTTGTATTACAGGACTGGTAGGTCACTCCTATCAGGGCCAAATTAAAGAATTGGTTTTGACAAGTCAAAAGCCATTTGCTATAACTGTCAACAGCCTGGTCATTTTGCAAGAGAATGTAACATGCCAAGAAACTTCCAAGTGAACCAATTTCAGAACCAACCAAGAAATCAGCAGCCTCAATATCAACAGCAGCCTCAATATCAGCAGAGACCCAACACCAACAACTTCAACAACTTTAACAACAATCACAACAACAACTATAATCCCAACTTCAACAACTTCCAACCTCAAATGAACAATCATGATCAAGGAGTACCTCAGAATCAAGGTTTTCAGAGAAACAACAACCAAAGCCTTCAAAATATTCCAAACAACACTGTTCCAGCCAACCAAAACCAGATCAGAAATCAAGGAAATGTGGCAGTGACTACACAATATGAAGGAAATTTTGATTGGAGCAATCATGAAGAAGACATTGCAGATGATATCAAGAGAGCTAATGTGGCATTCATGGCCATAATTGAGAAAGAAACTGGATCAACTTCTCAGGTACATTTTGTTCCTACTATTGATATAACTTAAGTTATCAATGAATTGAAAATGAAATTAGGCAAGCTGGAAAGTGAGTGTTTTAAGAAACAAAGTATCATTAATGCATATGAGGCAAGTGAACTAGTGAGTGAAGAGAGAATGAAATGTTTGGAAGTAGACTGTGTAAACAGTTACAGAGCACAGAAAAGGTTCACAACTGAAATAAATGGGTTGAAGAAAATGAATATAGAAGAAAAGGTGCAGAACACAAAACTGCAAGCTGATAATGAATTCTTGAAGAACTTGGTCTCCACTGGAAATATTTGTGGAATTCTAAACCAAGTTAAGGAAGAAGAGAAGTACAAAGCAGTACCACCACCTTTCAACAACAACTTTATGCCAAAAGTTGATAAAGAGAAAAGAAATGCATATCTACAACAATTCAAAGATGTTTTTCAAGACAAAGAAGAAGTTGTGGATTTGTATAAGAATGTTGAGGTGAGTGAAGAAAGATTTGAAAGATGAAAAGTCAATTGGAGTTCAAGTCTCTAAAGATGACTTTGACTCAATTGATTTGAATTAAGATGACTTGAGTGATTTAAGTGATCAAATCACTGAAGAGGAAATCAAAGCTGCTGAAAGAGGAAGAAAATTCAAGAAACGAGAATCTATTGACAAACTTCCAAAGTATCCACCTGTCACATCAAGAATGAAGAAACAGAATGAAAGAACAAAGAGAGAACATGTTTCATTTGATATATGTGAAAAGAAGAATGTAAATTACAATACTGTAAATACTCCAAGCAAAGAAGTATTGGAAACGATAAAGAAGAACAACAAAAATAGGGTAAAAGAAATTGTGGATGCTGAAAACTTTATCCCTGTTTATCCCATTTTCTCAAGCATTGAAGACTTTGACATTGGAGAAGTAGAAACAATGGAGAAATATGAAAAGAGGAAATCAAGTCAAAGGGAAAGCATAGATGAGGAACCTTTGAGCTTAAGAGAAATTGTCTTTGTTAAGGGAAAAGTGGAAAGAAGTGACATAAGGATAGTTGAATTTGTTCCCTTCTCAATTGATTTTGATAGTTTAAAAACTAAAAAGACAATTGGAGTTGATCCACCAAGACCAAGTGAAAGGTTCAAGAAAGGGGCTGATCATGAAAAATATAAAGGAATGGTTTGGTGCAAAAAATGTGATGAATATGGTCATCACACTGATTCTTGCAATGAAAGACTCAAGTTCAAACCATTTAATGTCCCAAATGAGACAAAGTATAGACAAGACTTTGTAGCTTACAAAATGAAGTATGAAAAATATTTGGGTATGGGAAAGGTTTGTGAAGAGGAAGTTATGAAGAATGAGAGCCAAGGGCATTCAATAAAAGCTAGGAAACATGTGGATAAGCCTGTTCAAAGGGGTAAATCACCTATGAAGTATGAGAGAAATGTCAAAAAGGACTCTCAACCCTTGAGAATCATTCCAAAAAAGGGATACTCAATCTGTCAAATCTGATAGTTCAAGGATCATCAAGCAGTGAGAAGACAAGAAGAAAAGATGCATATCCTAGAAAGAAACCAACGTAACTCACTGGTGATGAAAAGTTTCTGATGAAACATGGATTTGAACCTGAAGGATTTCTTTGGAAACCTAATGCTGAAACTAAAGTTGAAACAGTTGCTGATGTAAGAGACTACTTTGAGAAGAAAGACTATGTAGTAAAGGAGTGTGACACTGCATCAGAAGACTGTCTAGGTTCAACCTCATTTGTTAAAACCCCAAGGGAGTGTTGTTATGAAATAGATAATTCAGACAATATATAAGTCACTCATGAAGATCCTGAACCAACAACACTCACTTCTCAAGATGCCTCTGAAACTGAATCTGATGAGTTGCAAGTTGATCTAGCTTGCACTTCATCACTCAACTAATCAAATTTTTTTTCTTATGTGCAGGAACAGTCCACTCCTCTGAATGACATATGGTACGTGGACAGTGGATGTTCTAGGCACATGACTTGTGAAAAGAGGTCACTTGTCAATTATGAAGAAAAGTTTGAAGGTCTGTAGCATTTGGGAGTGATGAAAATGGTGGAAAGATTGTTGGAAACGGAATCTTAACAAATGGAAAAGTTTCATTTGATAATGTGTTTCATGTTGAAGGTCTTCAGTACAATCTACTGAGTATATCACAAATGTGTGATAAGGGATGCAAAGTCAGTTTTGATGATTCACACTGTTTCATTCTAAAACCTGAGTTTGTGATTCCACCTAAAATGATTATGATGATGGCACCAAGAAATGACAACTTATATGAATTGAATATGAAAGATGCTGTTTCAAGAGGAGGTGCATGTTTTGTTTCCAAAGCCACTGAAAATGAATCAAAATTATGGCATAGGAAACTGTGTCATGTGAACTTGAAGAACATGAACAAACTTGTGAAAGGTGAGCATGTGATTGGCTTACCTACAAGAGAATTCAAATTGGAAGATCACTGTAGTTCATGTCAAAAGGGAAAACAACACAAATCTACTCATAAGCCAAAGCTCATCAACTCAATTGATCAAGTACTTGAATTAGTTCACCTGGATCTCTTTGGTCCTGTGAGTGTGCCAAGTATAGGAAAGAAAAGATATTGTCTTGTGATCATTGATGACTATTCAAGATATACTTGGGTTTATTTCCTAAGTACAAAGGATTAGACTACAGAGTTGATTAAGGGTTGTGTAACAATGACTGAGAACAAATTGAATAAGAAGGTTAAAATGATGAGAAATGGTACTGAGTTCAAGAATGGAGTTATGCAAGAATTTTGTATAGCAAAAGGAATCATTCAACAATTATCAACTCCTAGAACTCCTGAACAAAATGGTGTTGCGGAAAGAAGAAATAGAACCTTAATTGAAGCTGCAAGGACCATGTTAGCAGATGCTAATTTGCCAGTTACGTTTTGGGCTGAAACCATAAATACAGCCTGCTATGTTCAGAACAGGGTACTTGTCAACAAAAGGCATAACAAGACTCCTTATGAAATATTTCACAACAGAAAGCCTTATATAAAGTTTTTCAAGCCCTTTGGATGTAAATGTTTTCTTCTGAACACTAGAGATTATTTGAACAAGTTTCAAACAAAATTTTTAGATTGTTTATTTGTTGGATATTCTACACACTCAAAATCTTACAGAGTATATGTGAAAGACCATTTGAGTGTTATAGAATCATCTGACATCATCTTTAATGAGAATCAATTCAATACAGTTGATGGTGCAGCATGGTTGTTTGATCTTGAGAAATTCATAAGGTCCTTCAAGATTTATCCTGAAGACTTTGATGACTCATTCTACAAGACCAGTGTAATTGAAGAGAAAAAGAAGATGTGACAATCGTCAATTTCAGGTTAACTCCGTTAACTCAACTCCGTCAATTCAAACTTAAAGATTACTGAATCTATAACGCACACCGCATTACATTTAAACTAGGGTTTAAATGACGCTTAACACTTACTACATGTGTAGTCTTTCGGGAATTGCACCGAAACGCAAACGAGTTGACGCAAATAATTGGTGAATAAACGAAAAACGTCAAAACAATAATTATGTGTTAGACTTATGTGTTTATGTGATAACATTCTTATAAACATTAACTTAATGTGCTAGAACTAGTTAACTAAGCTAGAAAAGTAACATTTGAAAGTTAAGGGACCAAAGTGTATCATATTATTATTATTAATAATAATCACCAAACCCTAACCTCCTTCTCTCCCTCCCCAAACCCGACGGCAGCTACCCCCCCCCCTCTCTTCACGATCGGCTCACACACACACACATATTGCTTGGTTTTTATCTTGGTTTTCACAATTGAAGCATCCTACACCTGATTCTAGTCATCTTTTACCTCCCCTTTGCTTATTTTTGTGCTTTGGAAGGTATAATTATAAACCCTAAAATCTGGAAATTTCATATATTGTGTTCATATGATCTTTGTTTGATTTGATGATGTATTGATGATGATTTGATAACTAGAATTGATATTGTTACATGTTAATTGTTGTGTCTTGATTTTGAGATCAAATAAAACCCTAACCATGTATGTATGGTGTAATTGATATGCATGGATGATGGTTATGGTGTCTAGAGTGTTATATGAACGGATTATAGTCCATAGATGGTTAAATTGTTGAGTTTTGTTGCAAACAGTTTCTGGACAGATTGTGTTGTTGATGTTCAACTGACTGTAACGGGTGTAAATGTGAAAATTGATTGAGATAATTGATACTACAGTAAACTAGGTTGAGTCTAGTTTCTAAAGAATGTAAATTTGCAATTTTTGGACGTGTAAAAGTTAACCTTTATGATTTTACAAAAACGTTGTGCAAAGCTGAGTTGTTAGACCTGCTGTTAGGTTGTTTTGTAAATGTTATATCTCATGAACTACGAGACCAATTGGGTTGGTTCCACTTCTGAAAGTTGACTTGTTAAGTTAGGAACCTAACCCAAGTGGTCTTGCATTTATTGGATTTTTCGTTTAACGGGAATTTCAAATAACATTCTGTTGCGCATAAATTTGACTGCGATGAGTTTGCTGTGGTAAATTGATCTTTGTGAGAAATATGTATGGAATAAAAATACAACAAAATATTTTCTGGAAACCTAACACATACATGCTTTTGTGATGATTTTTGGTAAATTAATTGTGATGCTATGATCGGTGGGATAGACTAGTTTTTCAAGTAGAATTCTGTCGTTAAGAAACTAGTTGCTGAATTTTGTGAAAGTTGCATGAAACCTGGTGATTGCTAATTTATTATCATGTTTTGACCAAATGCCCTTGCGGGGGATAATTGCTAACTAATTGTCGTATTTTGACCAAAATACCCTTGCGGGGAATAATTGCTAATTGATTATCATGATTTGACCAAATTGCCCTTGCGGGGAATAATTGCTAGTTAATTATTATGTGATGACCAAATTGCCCTTACGGGAAGTAATTGCTAGTGATGTACATTATGAATACATGACACGTAAATAATTGCTCACACATGTAACGTATCACAAATACACTTGTTAAAGTCACACACGATTCACAAACGAAACACGAAACATGTTGTGTGCATAGGTATTATGTGCCGAGTCTAGAGACTCGATAATAGTTCCGACACTTAGAAAATCTCCTTGTTGTTTTAGAACGCTAGAGAGAGTTTTTGTCGGTGACGCACATCCTTTGGTGAATTATTTTGGGAAATTATTCGCAAACAGTGAGTTCACTTACCCCTTTTTAAACTGTTTTCAAACGCTTTTCACTTGGGGAGATAACATACTCCGAAAACGCATTTAAGATTTTGTTAATATAGATTATATATCACTTGTAAAGACTAAGTGGCAAACGCAATAACTAAAGTCCTTCATTCACATCGAACCGTTTAATATTGGATAATAGCGAGTCATTGTTGAGTAGTACTACTGGGTTTGACAAACCCCACCCAACGCTAAACTCGACTGGAGGTCGAGTGGGTGTAATCTTGGCTAAACACATACCATGGTCGGGATAGACCTGGTGGCAAGGCAAATGATAAACAGTCAGCTTCGGTGTCGAACACTTAGTAATACTTGTTTTATAGGCTAGCTACCTATAGATATATAATTGACATAACACTATCTGGTAACGCAAAACGCTGAACGCAAAACGCTTAACACAAAACACTGAACGCAAAACGCTGAACGCAAAACGCTGAACGCAAACGCTAAACACTTTATTTTATATAAACTTGTAAACTCACCAACCCCGTGTTGACACTTTTAGTATGTTATTCTCAGGTAGCCGAGGCGGGCGCGCGGTATAGGATCATGCATTGCTTGAAAACGCTTTTGTTATGCAAACTCTTTAAAAACTGTTATCATTGGGTTTAAGTCGTCCTGCGTGACGTAACATTTTGTTTTATGTTTTTTTTTTACGCTTCCGCATTTAATTACTCGTAAACGTTTTCATGGTTTTGAAACTTTGTTTTATTGTTTGATTATAACTAATGAATCCGATCCTGTTAGTTCACACCCTCTGACGGTAAAACTCCGTTAGTGGATTTTGAGGGTGTGACAGAAGAAAACATTGGACTTGGAAGAATTATGGAAGAATGTTGCTAGAAATTAAAAGGAATATACTTTTGTGAAAAACTCCTCAAGTGATATGGTTGAACAAGATCAAGATAACAATCACAATCCTGAAAATGATCATACTGTGAACAATCAAGACAATCAAGAAGTACAAAATGATCCAGTTTAGAATGAGGGAAACACAAGTAACCTACTGAATGAAGTAGAACCTGTAACTACTTCAAGATTTCAAGATCTATTTGAGAGACTGAATTTAGAAAACAATGGTGCATCTACTTCAGGACAACATAATGTTGAATCACTAGAATTTCATGATGCAGAAAGTGATTTGATCATTGAAGAATCAGATCTCAATGAAACAAATCTTGATACAAATTTGTCTACAGATATGATTGTACAAACTCCTTATGTGGAAAAGAATCATCCTTCTAAAAACATCATTAGAGATTTTCATGAAAGAGTTACAAGAAATCATTCTGAAATTGCAAACATCTGTCTTTACTCCTGCTTTCTATCCCAAATAGAGCCAAAGAACATTGCTCAAGCACTAAAAGACAATAGTTGGGTGGAAGCAATGCAGGAGGAACTGGCATAGTTCAGAGACCTACATGTGTGGAATCTTGTTGATAGGACAAGAGACACAAATGCAATAGGAACCAAATGGGTTTTTAGAAACAAAAGGGATGAGAGGGGTTTGGTGATTAAGAACAAAGCTAGACTTGTGGCACTGGGATGTCTTCAAGAAGAAGGAATAGACTTTGAGGAAGTCTTTGCACCAGTTTCAAGACTTGAAGCTATCAGGATCTTTCTTGCATATGCTTACACAAAGAACATTAAAGTGTTCTAGCTTGATGTTAAGTCTGCATTTCTAAATAGAAAGATTGATGAAGAGGTGTATGTAGCTCAACCTCCAGGTTTTGGGGATCCTTTGTATCCAAACAGGGTGTATGAGTTGAACAAAGCCCTTTATGGATTGCATCAAGCTCCTAGAGCATGGTATGATCAGCTTTCAAATCATATTCTTGAAAATGGTTTAAAAAGATGAGCCATTGACAAGACACTCTTCTACAAAAGAAAGGGATCAGACTTGCTTATGTTGCAAGTGTATGTGGATGACATCATCTTTGGATCTACAAATGAACAAATGTTCATGGAGTTTTAAGGGGTAATGAAGTCCAAGTACAGCATGAGCTCTATGGGAGAAATGAACTTCTTTCTTGGATTGCAAGTTCAACAGAAAGCTAAAGGGATCTTCATTCACCAAAATAAATATGTACAGGACATCTTGAACAAGTTCAACTTTCATGAGTACAAAACTGCTTCAACTCCAATGGACACCAAAGAAAAGATGATTGCAGATGAAAAGGGGGAGTCTATAGATGAACATGAATATAGAGCCAAAATTGGATCCCTGATGTACCTTACTGCAACAAGACCATACATCATGTTTTATGTATGTGTGTGTGCAAGATTCCAGTCAAGTCCAAAAGTTTCCCACATGAATGCTGTCAAAAGAATATTCAGATATTTAAAGGGAAGACCTGACTTAGGGATTTGGTGTCCAAAGAATCAATCTTTTGATTTGATTCCCTATACAGACAATGATTATGATGGCTGTAACATGAGCAAAAAGTCAACCTCAGGAGGATGTCAATTTTTGGGTGAAAAGCTAGTGTCATGGCAATGCAAGAAGCAGACTACTGTCTCAATCTCTACTGCAGAAGCTGAATATGTTGCTGCATCTGCCTGTTGTGCACAAGTTCTATGGATACAAAATCAGATGCTGGACTATGGTTTGAATTTTCTGAACACCCCTATTCTTATTGACAATACTGCTGCATATTTTACTGTTAAGAATCCAGTTCAACATTCTAAAACTAAGCACATTGAAATCAGACATCACTTCATCAGGGATTGCAGTGAAAAAGGTTTGATTGAAATGCAAAGAGTTGATACAAGTGACAACTTGGCTGACCTATTCACCAAACCACTTGATAGAACCAGGTTCAACTTTCTTCTGAAAGCCCTAGGAATGATCAACTCTGATGAAATCTAGTTAAGGATGTGTGCCTAGTTGTGTACCTCTATGTGCTAACTGATTATTTTGTTAGAGGTCTCACAAATTGACTGTTGTGTGAATATGTTTGAATATGATACTGATTAAGTTGATATGTTAACTGATATGTACTTTAACTAATTTTGTGTGCAAAGTTTTGACATGATTAATTTGATTAGTATGTTTGCATGTTTATCAGTTGATGTATATTTGTGATGTTAGGATGAGTATTACTGTTATTGATTACTTGTTAATGTGAGCTTATCTAACATCATTTCTTAATTGCTTGAATATGTGTTTTATCTGATCTTCTGATGTTATTAAGATAGGATAGACCTTGATTGATAGTACTGTGAATGATAGTACTGTCTACTTGTCTTGATAATATGAAGTTTGATTAAGATTTGTTTATGTGTAACAACTGTTTGTGTCAAAATAAGTCTTATGTCAAAATCAAGTGATAAAATGAAGTTTTCTAATGAATTTTGCATAAATACTCTATTTTGGTCAAAACATGAGCAAGTTGATTAATAGTGTAGAGATATGATAAGATTATTCAGTTCAAGCTTTAAAAGAAGCTTAAAAGAAGGATTTTTAAAGAAAAGTCTCAAGTAGTTATTTTTGCTGAAAATTATGTCATTTGCCTAGTTGGAAGCGCATGCACTTGTGTATGTTTGGTCCTTAAATCTCTACAGATTCAAAGGATAGCCATTAATCTGAAAACTGAATGCATTTGGGGCAATTATGACTTGTTTCTTATTCATTCACTTAAAACTATGTCAATAGCTCTGACTTTGAAAGGACATATATTCACATGTATGTTTTGGTCATGTTGACCGCTTTTGGTCAAACAGGATAGCCATTTACCTGCCAATTAAGAGAAATTGGGGTGATTGAATATTAAACTGTTTTTATAATGGGAAATGATAGTACATTGACTACTTAGCCAATCATATGGAATTAATAGGCTAAAAGGACCTTAGTATAGTCATTAACATGTATGGTTGCTTTCTCATGATGATGTAAAATCTAAGGTGATATAAACTAAGTGAATATGCTAATCTTTATGTGGAGATACATAGTTGTCTTTGCATGTCTCAAGATAAATCTCTCCAAATGATAGGCAGAAAAGTGATTACCCAGTCATACACAAGCCTGTTGTTATTTGGTCAACAAAAAATGAAACATCTTTAAATATGACAAAGAGCATGTGTTAGAAAATTTAAGAAAATATCTAAAAACAATGGGAAGAATGAATAAATCAACCAAAAGTTGATAAGTGTTTTAAATATTTTATCAAACAAGAGGGTTACAACTAAGAACTACAAAGATGTTGACAAAATCTGTCTCATCTTGAATGAAAGGCCTGTTATTTAACAGTAAGTCCAACGTTCAACCTCTATATATGTTTGAAAATCAAAAATCCAAAAAGATCCAATAAGTTCTGTCATACAAAAACAATTTTTGACCAAATACAGGAGGTTGGAGTCAAATTGGGGTAATATGGGGAAAGCCAAATAAGCTTTGAGAAGAGATATGGGGTGTCATAGCACAATGTTGACCATTAATGCATTATGCTACAAAATGAACCTTAATCATATCACCAGAGAAATGAAATTCATGTTAAGTTTATACCTACTGTTAACCTATCTATGTTGTCAGAATAATGCTGAGAATGAAGTATTGAGAAAGCTACTTAGTCAATATGATCCCATTCTTGAGATCTTTTCAGAAAATGGAAGAAACTATTTTGAAGAGAATTACAACTGAAATTTGATCTCTAAATGCACCATTTGCTCTTAAACTATGATCTTTAATGAAAAATATATTTTGACAAGTGGTTTAAGTCAAAAAGTGTTGCATTTTGCCTTTAATAGGATGAATATGTAAGTTCAGGATGTTTTATTAATCTTTCCGAGAACAAAACAGTTGAATATGTTTGAATATGTATTTTCGGGTAAGGTTTGATGCTTTATGACCTTTCCGGGCAAGCTTAGTCATTTTTGACTAACTTTATGATTTTCGGGCATGTTTTGAAGTGTTTACACTTTTCGGGTAGAGTACACTGTTGTACTCATTTCTCGAGCAAGCTTGAAGTCTTGAAATGATTATATGTTATAGCTAGCTTTTAACAAGAAATTCTTGTTCCGGGCAAGCTTTGCATTGTATATGTTGATTGTTATTCCAAGCAAACTTTATGAACTTATATTAGTACACCAAGTAAGCTTTGTGATTTGTGTGAATATGTTGTTAGGAAAGGTTTGTTAACCTTTCCGGGCACACTTAGATACTATTATTTAAGTTTGTTATTTTCGGGTATGGTTTGTTATGTTGACATTTCTTGAGTAAACTAAACTGTTTAGTTTAATTCTTAGGCATACTTGATGATTGATTATGTGTATCTGAGTAAGCTTACTGCTAACTTAGGTGTTTCGGGCAAGCTATTTGAAATTATAGACTATAGCACACTTAAATGTTTATGTGTTTTAATTTCATACCCAGCATGCTCTGTGATATTAGTGTTTATGACTTCTTTGAAATTACAAGTGTTTCCGGGCAAACTTTGTTTTCCGGACACACTTTATATTTCGGGTACATTTTTGTTCCCTCAATATACTTGTTAATTTCAAAAACTTGACTTTCCGAGTACACTGTCTGCTAGAAGTCCTTTTCTGGGCACACTTTGTACTCTAGGAAGGTTATTCGGGTATACGTTGGATAAGAATGTTGTTCGGGCACACTATACATAAAGAAGGTTGCTCTAGCACGCTTTACTTCCAAGTATATTTGACTAAATATGTTTTTAGTATGCCTAATTGAATATGATTCTTATTCTGATAGGGTTTATGCTAGATTAAACCTTTTAATTTAAATTTAAGAAATTTATATGGGTGTCTTAATTGATTCCTAGTAAGGAAGTTTATTTAATATTTTATACTTAATTATGTGTCTTGTGATTAATTTCTCAAGAAATCTGGTATTTCGGGTAAGCTTTCTTCAATAGTGTCTTGACTTTAAATTACTTAGCTTGACCAAGCAAGGTTTGATGTTTTTCGGGTAAGCTTTGTGTAAGTAGAAGTATACCGAGTAGACTTTGGATATATTAAACTTTCCGAGTAAGGTTTTATTAACATAAATGGTAATAAATGTTTTTAATATATCAAGTGGATAATGTCACTATTTGACAGCTAATAATTCAAAAAATGACAAAAAGCATTTAAAACCCACTTTCAAAAGGTATATAAGCGGGAGTTAGGCAAAATTTTCAACATTACTTTTCCCTCTCTCTCTTTCCACTGCAACTTCTTATTCACAAAGAAACCTAAACCGATTTATCGCATTCATCTTTAATCCAAACCCTAACTTGAATTAGCCCTCTAATTCCGACTCGGTAAGCAATAATAATGTGTTTTCCGATCACGATTAGACTATAATGGGCTTTGATTATGTATCTGATTACTAATACTCTGTTTTTGTATTTAGGTTATAAATTTGTCGAAGAACAGGTTCTTGATGATTTTCTTTTCTCTCTTTCTTCTTCATTTTTATACCTTGAAATTACTTAAAGTGCTGAACTTTATGACTAATTTCACTTTGAATATTTTGATTGTGATGTTCAGATATGACAGAAGAAGAACAACCCAAGTACTTCTTTGAAAAGAAGCATAAAATGTGTGTACTTTTAGAAGTCACACCTGATAACGAGCCGGTGGCAAAAATGATTACATGGATGGCTCGATCGAATGTCAGCTTTGCTTTCACTGAATGTCCTGTCATCTACAGAAATCATTCACTGGATTTCTGGAGATCTGCAGAACTCATTGAAGACACCAATGGAAAGAGAATCGAAGCAACTGTTGCAAGACAAGAAATACACATAACTAAGAGGATGATTAGAAGATGCTTGCAGTTGAATGATGATGACCATAACCCAATAAACTTCAACACAGCACACCTGATGAGAATATTTGAGCAGACGATGGGTTATCAAGGTACTATACATGATGGACAGTTTCAAAAGGGGATGTTCCCTATGTTGTATAGGTTTCTTATCCATCATGTGATACATGGGTTTGCCCCAAGGAAAGGATCATGGACTTTGATGAGTCATGATTTGGCAAATGCCACTGTTGGAATTATGTATGATCTACCTTTAATCTTTTCAAAGATGATATTTGAAGGTTTAGTAGGAAACTTGAAGAAGGCCGAGAAGAATAGATTTTTACAATATCCAAGGTTCCTACAGATAATCTTCAACAGTGAATTACAAGATCTACCCACTGTTGGCATTACACACCTACTGCAGAATCCTGACACATACAGAAGAATCAAAAATCCGGGTGTTGCTAATATGTATAACTCAAATGTCCAATTTGAGATCTTGCCATGGTTGTTGGACCATGACTTGAATGTGATGCCAGTGCCTGAGTTAAGCTTAGAGGAGGAAGGAGGGGAAGATGATTCTGGAAGTGATAGTGATGACTCGGATGGAAATGATAATGTTGATGATGGAATTGAAGGAGGGGCTGGAGGAGCCATGATTGTTGGTGGACATGATCAGGGGGAGCAACCTAAGCAACCAGAAAAGCACATTCCAACACCATCACAATCACCACCACTCATTGAACAACCCATTATACCATCACCGCCACAAACACCACCAACATCTAGCCCAATTCACTCAGATCCCCTTATTCCAAGCCCACCTCATACACAATCACCACCACTATCCACATTCCAAACACACACCACAAACCCAGAACAACCTGAATATGAACAATTTTCTACATCACCACCCACAACACCACCCACTGACACAGACTTGTTGATCTTGTTGAAAGAAAATGCTGAACTGGAGAGAAGGAATGAGGAGGTGACAATGGAGAATGTGATGTTGATAGAGAAGCTGGTACAAGCTGAAATGAGAATCAAATCCCTGGAGCAGGAGGTTGAGAAGACCTCAGCTGCCCCAAAACAGGGGAAGAATGAAAGTATGCCAACTATCTCTGGTGTAAATATTGAAACTGAAACTGTAACAGTTGTAGAGACTGCAGACAGTTTGAAATTGATTATAAATGTTTATGATGATGGAGAGGAGAATAGTGAGGAAAGGAGAATTGAGGATGATGAGTATGAAGGTGATAGATCAGATTTGGAGAACAGGACTATGATTACAATGATGAAATAGTAAATATGGAAAAGGATGAAGAGAATGTTGAGACAGAGGATGGAATTGATAAGACAAATGTTGAAGAGAATGTAGCTACTACTGATATAGCTACTAATGTCTTAACTGACATTCAAACTGGAGTAGAGACTGAAGTGATGAATGAAGGGAATACTGCTACTGAGGACCCTATCACTCAAACTGAACAACCAGAAAGATCCAAGAGGGTAGAATATGACCATGAGTTAGAAGCACTTGAAAAAGAAATAGATGACTATGTACAGTCTGAAGATGAGGAGGATGTGAGGAGAAGAAAAGAGAAAGGTAAGGCAAAAATGACTAGAGATGAGCCTGTTAAGGCAAAACCAATGAAAGATGTTTTATTTAAAGATGAGGCTATAGCTGCTGCTGCTGCTGCTGCTCTAAGAGAACAAGAGAATATTTTGAGAGAAACAAGGGACAGAGAAATACTGGTCCAAACCATACACCCTGTAGAGTTGGCAGAGCAGGAAAACTTGATCAACCAAGCCAAGTTTGCAAAATAAGTGATTGAAGAAGTGGCTGATCAAGATATAATTGAGGAATTGATTATGATGAACAGAGTTGAGTAAGCAGACAATTCCTTGGCTATGGTGGTTATCATGTTTCAACCACAGAGTCAACCTGAAAAAGAATCCCAACATGAGCCTGAAAAGAATCCTGAAAAGAAAAATGAAGAATCTATTGAAGAAATGTTGGCTAAGGCCTCAAGAATACATGAAAGAGTGGAAAGATTTGAAAAGAATACTCAAGAAAGAGGAAAGCTATTGAGACTCCTGATGATCAGAAAACAAAGAAAGGGAGATGGGATGAAAAGAACAAATGCTATATTGAAACTCCTGATGATGATGATGATAATGAGGCTAGTCCAATCAGGGCAATTCCACTACAGACACTGCAACCAGGTCAACAGATTCCAGGTGTTCCTGATGTGCCTATCAGAAGTGAACCAGAGCATCCACCCTCTGATGAACCTAAGATTGATGCTGTAAATGACTTATCTGAAGAGGAGGATGAGTCTGAAGATTCGGATGATGATGATAATCCGGATGATGATCAAAGAAAGAGTGCCAAGGATGTTAATGTTGAGTCTCCACAAATAGTAATGACTGATGAGCAGAGAGCAAACATTGAGTTAAGTATGAGGGAAGCCAAAAGAAATCATCCATTGATTGTAAAGTTGAGAAGGTATGGCATAAGTTTTGAGACTTTGGCTGATCTTGATGATGATCAGTTGCAAAAGAGACTTGATAAGGAGAGGATGGTTTAAAGAAAAAGATGGAAGAAAAGAACAGAGATAGTCAGAAATTCAGAGAATATCTAAGAAAACATAACTATTCTGAGAAGGACTTGACACACTTCAACTTTGACTAGCTTCAAGATCTGTATAACAGTGAAAGAGAAAAAGTGATTGAAAAGTATGTAAAGGAAAATGAGAAACTGGAAAAGATTGAAGCCTTAAAGAAAAAGTATGGAGGTATGTGTGGTTACTTACTGGAAAGAGGGTTGAAGCCTGATGTTGAAGAGAGCTTGTCAAGAGAATCAGTGATAGATCAGTATAATAAACTGAAAAGAAAAGAAAAGCTGAAGAGGGCACAAACTGAGAAATCTACCAAACAATATGAACCATCTGATGAACCTTAGGCTAAGAAAAGAAGAATTCAGACTTTGAGGGTGAAAATGAAAGAACAAGTCAGAACAGATAAAATCCCAATCCCTCAAGAAGTCAAACCTGAACCAGAAGATGAACCCATTGTTCCTTGGGAAAATGAAGAGATGATAAATATTCTAAGGAGGATCATGATTAATCAAAGGGGAATGAGTGAAGCAGATTTTAATGCCTTAGAAAAGGAAGACTTAAAAGAACTGTTTTATATTCAAAAGGCAGAGTGGGAAAAAGCTCTAAGGGAATCTGAGAACCCTATAAGCTTTATGGATGGAAGTTTTGTACCTTCTGGATTGTCAAACACTCCTGGTATGGCAAAAATGTTGCTCGCTCTTAAAAACAAGCAGGACAAGATGTTGTGGAACTTGCTAACCTTCCAACAGAAATGGTAGAGACAATCTATATAAAAACTTTCAACTTAAGGCCTGGAAAACCCAGGAAGTCTATTCCATTTAGACCTCCTATTTCAAAAAGGTGTCCACAAGGTGGAAGAGGTGAATCAAGTAGACCTGCAATACAAAGAACAATAATACCACAATCTGATGTGGATCTTCCAAGAGAAATCTACTTTGATTCTGTAACTGAGACACTAAAGGTGATTATGGAAAGTAGGCAACTGAGAGAAATTGTTGTCAGAAGTGACTTTCGTGAATATACTGAAGAGCAACTGGAAAGAATGGCCACTCTTAATTTGTATGACTACAGAAATAGAAACAGGATGGTTGGAAGGCAGATGAATGATCTGTCAAAGTTTTTGAAAGACGAAGCTGACAAAGGATTCAAGTTCTTAAAAGAAAAGAGAAGTTGGAGAATGATTCAACTTCACAAGTCAAAAAGGATAGAAAAATTGAGAAGAATGGACATTGCTGAAAGAGACTATATGATGAATGTCAGAGGCAGGAATCCATTGTCAAATATGAACACATGCATAAGTATAGGAAGAAGAATGATACACCCCAACTACGCAGTACAAAGAAATGGCATTATAATTGAAGTGGAATACAAAGAAAATGATGACCATTACTTGCTGAGAAACTCTGATGGAAAAATACTGGGGATTATCAAGAAAGATAAAGACTTGACTTATTTGCATGTTGAGGATCTGATGGATGTAAGGGATTTGGTTATACCGGAAAGTCATACTCATTGCCGAATCCTTAATATCTTTAAAATGAAAGCTGCATCAGAAATAGTCAACCGAAGACAAGCCGCCCATAATGCAAGTAAAAGACAAGATTAATATAATAGGATTTGTTATGTTATGTCTTCGTACAAAATTTTGAATATGTAATCTGTTTATGTTTTGATTATGCAATTTGACTTTAATTTGATGTGTATTTTGACTAAGTTTAAGTAACCATAGAATTGTTTTGGGTCAGCTGAGGTGTTCCAATCTAGGGGGAGATTGTTGAGTCAAAGATTTGACCAAAATGAAGTATATGGAAGATTGGAATCTTCTCAACCTCCTCAGACTTCACTAAGTATGGATCCGGGCACACCTTGGACCTCCGAGCAAGCTTTTACTTAGCCGGGTACGATATTTTGTCTATTGGGCAAGCTTATCTTCAAGTAGTCTTCTTTAGTGGATATCCGAGCAGGGTTTGCAAATTAGTGCATTGCCGGGCAAGGTTCACTAGTTTATGTAAATTCGAGAAAGGTTCACTTTATCAAGCAAGTATGTTCTTCAGAGTTAAGTAAAGCTCACTCCGTAGTAAGCTTTTGGCTAACCAAGTCCATGAAGCCAAGTGATTGGAAGACCGGGCAAGGTATTCATTAATAATAGTGGTCCGAATAAGCTTGATGAATAATGATATATCTTAAGTATCATCGGGCAAGGTTCAACTCAAGCAAGGAACAGTACTGCCGAGTACACTTTGCTAATAAGTTATTTTATAGCAAAGAGTTGATTGCTAAGCTTGATTTTAAGTATTGTTGGATCTCTTGATTGTTTGTTATAAACTTGAATAAACTTAATATTAGATTTGATATTAGAATAGATTTTGGATTAATTATGGATTTTGGATGGATTGATGAATCAAAAGTGATATGGAATAACTTAACTGAAAGTAAGAGAGGTTATATGCTAGAATTAATAATTGGAACTTGAAGATTAACAAAGATAATTAAAAGTTACTATAATAGAAAACTTTATTAGTTAAATACTTAGGAAATTCATGATTTGATTAGTTAATGAAATACTTGAACTTATACATAAATGATATGA
Organism: Bidens hawaiensis; assembly: GCF_021521415.1. Classification (NCBI taxonomy): domain Eukaryota; kingdom Viridiplantae; phylum Streptophyta; class Magnoliopsida; order Asterales; family Asteraceae; genus Bidens; species Bidens hawaiensis. The sequence continues at coordinate 136,253 of NW_027496662.1, forward strand.
TGATTTGAACCTGGACATTTAGGTATTAAAATGATATTTGTTCATATAAAAATAACAAAACTTGATTAGTAGAATTATTAATAAACTTAGAATATGAACTAAAAATTTTAATATTGGGTTAAACGTGTCTTGTGAAATGATTTAATCAAAACTGCAATTTATGGTTAATTATATGTCAATGTATGTGTGTTTAGTCCATAAGATGATTAGTATAAACTTGTTCATTTTATTTGACTTGACGGTAACGTCAAATAATCGGCTTTTAAACGAAACCGACACAACTCTTTGGGACTGTTTTAGAACAGCCCCTAAAGTTATAAAATACTCATATATAACATAATTTAATATATGGGAAAAGGAAAAGATGATAAAACTTAGTCCTAAACGGTTCGTGTCGCGAAAACCGTCACGAAAACGCTAAATAGTTGCTATTTTTAAGAAAATATTAACAAAAATGAAAATAATATATTTTTACAAAGTAACCTATAAAACTTTACTAATATTTATGTAATAAGTACTTTTCATGATTTAAAAGTTACAATTTGCACGAAAAGCCGAAACGATTCATTTTAAGCATAAAATCGACGAAACCGACAAGAATAGTGAAAAATAGAAAATTAATATTTTCTTAAAAACTTCCAGCAACTTAAACTTAAAATATTTTATTATATTTATTTGTTTATTAATTTACTTAATTAGATAATGGTTAACGAAAAACCGAACTATGTGTACTTGCTTATGTGCGTATGTGCTTATATGGACACTAGATTAGGATTAATAAACTAAAAAGAGTTTTTATATAAAAACTAAAATAAACTTTTTATTAACAAAACTTGTACTAATATAGGACACAGGATTTTGGAACAAAAAGCTACGAACAGTGAGTTTCTCTACCGAACCCCCTCGATTTTTAACTGGAAATGTTTTCGAAACGATAGTTAATTGTGTTTTGGGGAAAACATATTCTTTATTACATATTGACTTCGTTGATGTTTTATAAAGGCATTTTATTTTACAAATTGGTGTATAATGCGGGATGAGTCTAGTTGGCTAAATAACTGTTAACCGAATTAGTAAAGGCATAGAAATATGGGTAAATCTATCGGGGTGACGCCCCCCACTTCCATTCGCGTTGGGTTAAAAGTGGGTATATTTTGAGTATGGTATGTTTCGAGTTATCAACTGAGATAGTCATACGTAATGTTGTATTCTTAGCTAGTCTACAACAGCTCAATTTGTTTAAGAAATGAAATGCCTATTGTTTTAGGTGATGTAATAACGGTAGATCATTACACACGGTTGGTGATTTAATGGAGGTAGACCATTATAAACTGGATATTTTGGATATAATTCGGGGTGTAGTGGCGATTACACACGAATTGATATCGGATATAATGACGGAAGATCATTATATGGATGTTGTTTTCGATTCATATATATATATGTGGACTATTTTGTTATAAAGGGAAACTCACCAACACATTGTGTTGATTGATATTTTAATATGCTTTTCAGGTAAATAAATGAAGTATTGACGCTTCGTGAAGAGCGTGGGAAAATAGTGACATGTGTTTGAATGAAAAATGTTGACTTTATGTTGAACTTGTAATTTGAATAAAAATCGTGTAATATGACACGTGTGATAACTTTGATGGTCAAATAAAGTTCAACTTTAATTTAAAATGTAAACTTAAATGTGATTGGCTGAAACGGCATCTGTCACCACCCGAAAGACTTGGTCAAAGTCTTCCGTTGTTTAAATTAAGATTTTCGGGGTGTAACATATCTGACGCATGATTTAGAGCTAGCAGCAGTAGTGCATGCTCTCAAGATATGGAGACATTATCTCTATGGTACTAAGTGTACCATTTACACGGATCATAAAAGTTTAAAGTACTTCTTCGAGCAGAAAGAGCTGAACATGAGACAGAGAAGATGGTTAGAATTGATAAATGACTGCGAATGTGATATCAAGTACACTCCTTAAAGCTAATGTGGTTGTCGATGCGCTAAGCCGTAAGAATGAAGAAGTCATTGTAACGGTGAAGTCGTACCAGTTGATTATGAACTCATAGTCTTTTCGAAGAAACCATCAAGGTGCAGACGGAAGTGCTGGTAGATGAAGGGTTGGTAAAGAAGGAAAGGATTTTTGGTCAGCAAGACGAGATAATAGAAAACACTCATGGTGTTAAGACTATGTTTGACTGCATGTGGATTCCATGCCATGGAAATTACAGACGCTGAATCTTTGATGAAGCTCATAAGTCAAGATATTCAATCCATCGGGGATCCAATAAGATATACCAAGATTTGAAAAGAGACTAGTGGTGGCCAGGAATGAAGAATTATGTGGTAGATTATGTCAGTAAGTGCTTAACTTGTTTGCAAGTCAAAGATGAACACCAGAAGCCTTATGGAAAGATGCAACCTTTGGAGATACCTGAGTGTAAATGGGAACACATCACCATGGATTTCATAACTAAGCTACCTCGTACATCTAAGCTTCATGATACCATTTGGGTGATTGTGGACCGTCTAACGAAGCGTGCTCACTTTCTGCCTATACGAGAGGCGATCTTGTAAGAAACGTTAGCAAGTTTGTTCATAAAGGAAGTTGTGACTAAACATGGAGTTCCATTGTCGATCGTGTCTGATAGAGATACTCGCTTTACTTCGAGGTTTTGGAAGAAGTTCCATGAAGCTATGTGAACAAGATTGAACATCAGTACGGCGTATCATCCTCAAACCGATGGACAGTCTGAAAGGACGATCCAAACCCTTGAGGATATGCTATGTGCTTGTGTTTTAGACTTTGGAGGAAGTTGGGATGATCATCTGCATCTGCATCTGGAAGAGTTCTCCTATAACAACAGCTACCATTCAAGTATTGGTATGCCACCGTTGGAGATGTTGTATGGAAGACGTTGTAGAACTCCTTTATGTTGTGGAGAAATTGGTCAGAAAGAACTCGGAAGCTTGCAAGTTATGCAAGAAACTTCTTCAAAATTTGATCAGATCATGGCAAGAATGAAAGCTGCTCAAGACCATCAGAAGTCGTATGCTGATAAGAGGCGACGACCGATTGAGTTTAACGTTGCTGACAATATTATACTCAAGGTCTCTCCTTGGAAAGGAATTATTCGTTTTAGAAAAAGAGGGAAGTTGAGTCCGAGGTACATTGGACCGTTTAAGATTATGGATCGTGTAGGTGAAGTGGCTTATAAGCTAGATTTACCCAAGAAGTTAGAAGAAATTCATTCAACATTCCATGTTTCTCATATGAGGAAATGTCTGGCTGATAACATGTCTCATGTTCCATTGGTAGACATTGAGGTTGATGAACGATTGAACTACATTGATCAGCAGGTAGAGATAGTCGACCGCATGGAAAAGAAACTTTGTCAAGGTTATACTGTTAGTGAAAGTGATATGGAATCATCGCAAATGATCGAACGCTACTTGGGAAGTTGAAGAAGATATGCACAAGTTTTACCCAGATTTTTTTAGTATTAGTTAGGTTTCGAGGACGAAACCTCTTTAAGGAGGGAAGACTTGTACACCCTAAATATTACAATAATAAATAAAGGAAATTTGTGTTTGTTAAATGTGTGTTAATATTTAATTAAGATTAAATATAATAAGAATATGGACTTGGGTGGGGAAATATGGAATAAGGGATGGGATGGGCCTTAGGTCTATGGGCTTAAGAGAGTATAATACTCCATTAAACCACCCTAAACCCTAAATCGCGCACTTCTATCTTCCTTATTCTCTACACACTATAAAAACACACCCATACCTCTCCTAACCTTCGGCCATGAGATAGGAAGAAGATCCAAGGCCAAACCAAGCTATATCTTGTTAGATCTTGGATATACAAGCAAGATACGAGATTGTTGTTCACAACCGAAGCTAACTGTAGCCTAAAATCGCATAAAGGTATGTTCTTTATCCTTAATGGTTATGTTTTTATGAACGGATTGGCCTAAAACTAAACCCTAGAATAGATCGGGTATAGTTGTATTATAAAGTTGCAAACTCGATGTTTAAAATGGACACAACAAACTCATGGAATATACGACTCATAAAAGAAACCCTATATCTAGCCTTTGAATGTTTTAAAGCCATAAAGGTTCAAGCTTTATGGATAACAAGGATAGGTCTTAGCCGAACATGGTTAGGGAAACATTTAAGGGTTTATATAAAACCATAATAGGGTATAAATGTAGAGATATGTAACGTAAACAGTGATATAAAGGGGCATATGCAGCAGCTCGTTAGATTACAATGTTAACCTCGAATACAATGGATGTATTCGATTACTTTGTTAAGTTCTCATACAAGGAAGGATTCGAATACCTTGCTTAAACCTAATACAATGGACCTTTCGATTACATTGAACATTTCGAATATATTGGATAGATTTGATTGCATGGTCATATTCGAATACACACATATGTTCGATTATATTAAGTGTACTCGATTAAACCCGCATACAATATACATATTCGGTTACATGTCCACACTCGAATGCAACAAGGGACTCGATTACATTGGTCACTCGAATACAATGCATCACTCGATTACATGAATGACTCGATTACAATGGGTCATCCAATACAATACATACATTGGTGTGACCCGATTGCATGACCTTATTTGAATACAATGCTTAGATCGAATACAATATGAAGATTCGAATAAAAAATAGAAATTCGAATACACTGATAAAAATCGCATACATCGTGCCATTCGAATACACTGATGGGACTCGAATACATATATATGTTAGAATACAATGGAGGATTCAAATGCATACGTACATTCGAATATATATGAACATTCAAATACCTATACACATTAGAATGCATATACAAGACTCGATTACATGGTGCGATTCGAATGCACATACATATTCAAATATATATGAACATTCAAATACCTATACACATTAGAATACATATACAAGAATGGATTACATGGTGCGATTCGAATGCACATACATGACTAGACTACTTGGTATAGATCGAATACGCGGCACGACTTGCATGCATATATTTATTCAAAAAGAATGGTGAATTTCGCATACATGTATACTCAATTACATTAAAATACCCGAATGCATTGTTGCTTCAAATACACATGCATGTTCTAGTACATTTTATAACCCGAAGACACCATGCATATATTATACATTGAAAGGCTCAAATACAGGAAAGGAGAAAGAAATATTAAATAAGTACGGAGTTTATAAATATAAAAGAAAAGAAAGAAAGGAATACTAAAGTAATTGAATACCCTATATTTGAATACCTTAGTGTTTAAGGGTAAAATATTCTAAGTAAATTATATTCTAAAACAAGACCGTTAGAATATACCAGACTTAGCCATTTTGACTGAAATATGAATAATATGATTATGACGAGTATCGATACACGTGATTAATATACAATTAGCAGAGCTCAGTTAAAGAAGGGAATAACAATTAACGGAGAGCGTAATAGAATCCAGGTGAGTTTCTAGCCCCATTTCCTTGTTATGTTTTCAAGGTTGTGTGCATACTCGATATGATTAGTTAATACACATACCTTAAGTGGTAAGTGTATGATATGTGATTATCTTATGTATGATGTGTGAATGATATATGAATTCTATAGAAAGATTTAAAGTATGTTTAAATATAAGAAAGGTATGGTATGGTTGCACGGTATAAAGGGACCAGTCCCTAATAATATATGTGAGGATAGGGACCAGACCCTTAATAATATCTATGAGGATAGGGACCAGGCCCTAATAATATCTGTGATGTTGAGGACTGGACCCTTATAATATATGTGATGGTAGGGACCAGACCCTTACTACATCTGTGAGGTTATAGGGCGGAAGACTCTTTAAGTTGTATGGATAGTTATGTATGTACAATAAAGGTAAAGAATGTATGAAGACTGAATGTATGAATGTATGTAAGAAAGTAATGTGAACAGGTTAAGTATGAATGGTGTACATACATTCGGGCATGTGTACAAGTTTGTGAACTAATTGTATGTTGCTTGATTAACTAGAACTCACTCAGCGTAGCTAACTTTTAGTATGCACGCATGTGAGTAGATTGAGGCAGTTCGCTTGATGTTGACACATGGCATGGAATTGAAGACACTGGCATCTCAAGGAAATATTATAATGTTTTAATGAATATATTTTATTTTTAAAAGACCATGGATGTTGTTAAAGACAAGATTTGGATGTTATGTAATATATTATGGTTGAAGTTTTTATATTCCGTGAATGTTTAAATTAACCCTGATATTTAGAACTGTGTTTATGAGAAAATCCAACGTCCAATGTAGGGTACCGGTGATGGGGCCTTACAATAAACAAGCCTAATTTGTTATTCCGACCAATTGATGCAGGTACGATGACCGTCTTCACCATTTTAGAAATGTCCATCTTCTCCATCAAATGTGTTCCCAGGTATGTTAAATCTTCATTTTTCTATTTTTCTATATTTTATTCATTTTTATTTACCTAATATTTGTTTGAAATTTGTGTTAATTATTTATTTCATATAAAATAATTTAATTTAATTGAAATTTTAGAACCTTTGTAAATAAAGCCTACTTGTTTTACTGCAATTTTAGTTTAGTCAGTTATGTTAGTCACTTGTATTAAAAGGTTTGTAAATTAAAGCCTCAATTATATTTATGATTGTAAATTAAAACCTATTATATGTTTTTTATGATTTAAGTATTTTTAGAAATTTTAAATTTTAAAATAACTGTATTTATGATGTTGTTTCATCTTATAATTCGACCGCCATTTAATTTTATTAATTTGGTTTTCAAAATGTAACTATTAGTCAATTTATTTAATAACAGTTTCCTACTTTAATTAACATTTGACTGCAGTTCAAATTCAAATTCAAATTTTAAAACATTTGTAATTTTAGGTAGTTCCAAAAATTGTGGTCCGGATTTTGATTCTAATTTTAGATTTTATAATTATACGCGGATTTTATATATATACCGTGTAACTATTTTGTATACATGTATAGGTTATGCAGGTTATATTATATGGTATATATATTAGTATTATAGGTTATTTATAGTCTTTTTATATACTAAATACAATATTTTATTGTATAGGTTTTATTCAATTTGATTATTTTGTAAAACTATTTCTAAATTTACGAGGTTTAACAAAAATAACCTTCTTCTTATCTTGCAATACTATTAAAGCAATACAATTCTTCATATGACATTCAACTAGATGAGCTTGACAGTTGATTATGACTTTTTTTAACATTAACCTTATTAGTTAGTTCAAATTAGTAAGATATTTCATATAGTTGATTAAGAAAAGTACTTATTTTTTTCGTAAAATATATTGTTTAATTAACTATGATTCTTATATGTTTACTATGGTGATTGATTTTTAACTTTATTATTTCTAATTATTAATAATAGTCAACATCTGTTTGTTAGGAAATGTATATAAATTCATAATTGTACTCGAATATTTAATTTGACTTGAATTATAATATTTTAGGATTTGTATATAATTATGGTGGTCATTCATGGAGTGTAAATTTTTTGTAGTTCCAAAATGTATGCGTATTATTATTAAGTCATTAAGATTTAAATTATATTACATTATTTATTAATTATAAATGTTTCTAAACATAACAAGTTTAACAAAAATAGCATCGTCCGTTTTTATTATTTAAGAACCAGAGTTTATAATCATTTTCACATTCATAACAATTTTATTCCATTCAAACTTCTACAATGTAAGTTATTATCCATCCCTTATTTACATATTTTATATGAAATTATGTATTTTCAATATAATCTTTTCTCATTTTATTTTAAATAGCTTATAATGAAGTTATTATTAATCCCTAATTTACATATATTTATATGAAATGTAGTATTGTCACAAATATTTAAATATATCTTCTATATTGTGTGTAACACGGACTTTCATTATTAAACATGTTATTATTGTTATGGTATAGTTAATTTGGATGATGTTTTTTTTTAATTTTCAGGTGGTGAAGCAAAATGAGTGTCTTTTGTTAGAATATTTGAAGAAGTTGATGGTGGTTTAATATGAAATAACATGTTTAGGTCTTTTGTTTATGTTTTTTGGTGGTTTGGATTACATTAACATATTGTAACTTTAAAATTTTAATATCTAGACATTGTAGATGGTTAACGTTTTGGTATGAAAGTTGAAGAAGTTTTGTGTTGCTTAAATTTGTTGTTTAAAATTATTATATTTGTTGACATGTTTTTTCACCCGTGTATAACACGGGCTTATACCCTAGTGTGTGTGTGTATATATATATATGTATGTATATATATATATCAAGTTATTTGCAAGATGTGTAAATCTTCAAGTGGTCCAGTTTACTTGCTTGTTTGACATTATTACGATGACCACCATATCGTCAATGCTGACGTATTAACTATTAACATTTGTATCATTCAACAATGGATCGCAATTTCTTTTTTTTTTCTTTTTTTTCTGGGAATGACCAATCAAGTAACGCGTGATACTTCGTACGTGGCCATTGTTTGTAACATCCCGAAATTTCTAAAAATAATATTAAATATATTATTTATTTATGGTGGAAAAGTTTACTAGAGTTAGAAGAGAATTAATAAAATAATAAGGATGGAAGGATAAGTAAGCTAATTAGATTGAATTAATTATAGACCAAATAGAAAAGATGGGCCTAAGGTCTGTGGGCTTAAGGTTGTATAAATACCCCTTAAACCATAATCCTTTTCATTTCCATCAATCTCTACACCATAGCCTACATCATCAAAAAAACACACTTCTCCAATTCCCGTTTTCGAGAAAACCACCCACAAAGACACAAAGATTCCCGGAGATCTAACCGTCTGATTGGTCTCAGATTTTAATTGAGTGTTCATGGTATATAAATGAAGATTTCCACCGATTCGATCTTTGATCAGGATTCGGGAAGTCCGGTTTTTATCAGCAAAACCGTAGCAGCTCAAAAAGGAAGATTTCGGCGACTATTCAGCTGTTCCGGCGACTGTAGCGGTGGTTTCTGGCGAAGGCGAGCTGATGAATTTGTAGATTTGGGCGAGATGGTTCCGTGGCCGCTTGAATCACTCAATTCCGAGTTCGTTTGATATGGTTTTCGCCTATTCGAGTGATTTTGATTATAAACATCAAAGTTAGCCGAGCCCAGTTAAAGGGAGGAATTACCGTTAATGGCGAACGTAATAGGATTCAGGTGAGTTTCTAGCTCCACTTCCTTGTTATGTTTTCGGGGTTGTGTGCATACTCAATGTGAATGTTAATACACTTACCTTAAGTGGTAAGTGTATGATATAATGATTGATGTGATAGTATGTATAAATGTTATGATTTAATGGTTGTCGGTGCATGAACGATCTTCGGATATTGCGCGTACCACCAAGGGGAATGATCTCCAAGTGGTTATTAGTGTGTGCGGACGTTATGATGCGAATTGCTTATTATGTAAATGACAAACTGTTAGGAAGTGTGTTATAGACAAGTAGAGGTAGAGTGTGATAGAAGTGGAAAAGGGCCTAGTAATGGTGCTAGTGGCATGACGATAGTACGTGGTAGGGCAAGCATACACGTGCCTTCGTTATTAAAGTGGTGTAACGTGAGTGCGTGGTAGGGCAAGCCTATACGTGTCTTCATTATTAAAGTGGCATAGCGTGAGTGCGTGGTAGGGAAAGCCTATACGTGCCCCCGTTATTAAGTGGCATAACGTGAGTGCAAGGGAGGGCAAGCCTTTATGTGCTTCCATAAACAAGTGGCTAAGACGTAAGGGTCTGCGAAGAAGTTAAACATTAAGGTGAATAGATTAGACAGAGGACCACGTGTCTTCGGACCCGAATATAATTGCATGTAATTGTTGTATGGTAAGTTGTTTGATTAACTAGAACTCACTCAGCGCAGCTGACTTTTAGTATGCACGCAGGTGAATAGGCTAAAGAGCTAGCATGAGGATGGCACATGGCATGGATTGAACGGTCGGCATATGAAGAGGGAAGAAATGATGTTTTATGTTATGGTTTGTAACGAATAGTTGAAGTTGAGGTTTGCGCGAAAAGTTTTAATTAACTCTGATTTGTAAGAACTGTGTTTATGAGTAAATCCGACATCCAAAGTGAGGCACCGGGAACGGGGCCTTACGTAAAGGTAGCATGAGCCAGTCACGAGTCCGGACGGAAGGAGCCCCTAGCGGTCCAATAATTGAGTGATTCCCCAGATAATACCCGAACCCACGATAGCAAAACGGAACGACAACGAGGAGCCGGTAAAACCGAGTAATATTAAGACTCGAACCCTGATAAGCTAGGATCATCCCTCATATATCTCATATTAGTGGCTTTGTCTGAATCTTTTTTGTAATATTGATTTGTGTTCCTTTTTTTTCTTAAAGAGAAAATTAGCATTTGCCTCCCTGAAAAATATCGTCGTGAGATGGATTGACCATTGAAAATTATTTTGCGAAGGTTGTGCCCTTATATAACTCGGGCGGGCTTTTTTGGCTCCTTCCGTCAGTTGACAAGCGTTGACTTGTTAAAAAATATTGAAATTACGTTTTTACCCCTAAGCCTTTAATTATGTTTAAAAATAATCATCCAAAACCATATAAATGCTGGGATTCGAACCTGCGACCTCCGGTTTAACATCCCATCAAAACTACCAGTTGAACTAAGTTAGTGTTTGGTAAAGGTGTACAACATAACCTATATATTATCATTTTTATCACTTCATCTTCCCCAATTATAATTAGGGTTCCTATGTTTTAATTCATCCATCTTCATCTTCATTTTTATCTTCACCAATTATCTAACCCAAAGATCAAAACATACAGGTGTATAATCCAAATCTAAAATCGAGACAATAAAAGCATAAACATTATCTTGAAAACCTTATATTTGAAACCTTTAATTCGTTCATCGATCTCTCCCAGAACCAACTCCGGTCGACACTCTAGTCATCCATTCTCTCAATCCCTAACCTCCAAATCCTTTTAGCTTCAAATAATAATCTATTCGGTGAACTCCCAAACTTATTCCAAGACTGTCCTGCATTAACTGTTCTAGATCATTCTATAAACCAGTTCACCGGAGCAATTCCGGCGAGTATTGCCTCATGTCAGAAACTAGTGTACTTGAACCTACGTAACAACCAACTCACCGGCGTAATTCCGGTGCCGATTTCAACCATGGGAACCCTAGCCGTACTAGATATATCAAACAACTCTTTAACCGGCGGCTTACCGATTTCAACATTGTTCGCCTCCGAGTCTGTCTCGTCGGATTCCGACGACCCTTATTGGCGGAGGAAATGGGTCGACCCAGATCCAATCTGGGTTTCTTGGATCTTCGTGGGTCTTCTGGTTCTTTTGCAACGGATGAATTATTATTATTATTATTATTATTATTATTATTATTATTATTATTATTATTATTATTATTATTATTATTATTATTATTAGGGTTAGGGTTTGAGATTTGAAGGGATCTGTGTGAAGAACTGGTGAAGCAGAAGCAGATGATGGTGTTGTTTGTAATGGGAAAGTAGCGATAAGACTGGTTTGTGACAATGGAGGTTCTTGATTTTGTTACCAAGTGTTTTGGTAGTTATTATTATTATTATTATTATTATTATTATTATTGTGTCAAGTTTATGTGGTTTGTACTTAATAGAGTGATAATGGGCTTGGGTGCGTGCTATATGTAAACCGAGAACACATTTGTGTTCTCGGTGGGCTTTTTCCTTTTTGGCCAGTGTTGGTTTACCTATATATATGTCATATTGTGTATAGGGTTAAGGTTGTTGGTTTTGACTAGTTGTTCATTCACAAGTCATATTTTGTAAGTGCTTAAGCACCGGACGTATTTGATAATTTACGTGTGTTTTGAAGCAAGCTTGTCTTAATTCGTGTTCTTGAATCACCGAGTATAGGTATTCTACACCTATACTTGTTATATTGATATCATAATTGTAGTGATCCAGATTCAGGACTTACAATTGGTATCAGAGCCTTAGACCTTTTTCAGGCTAGTTATTGTGATATCAACGATTCGAGAATAGCATCTTTTGTGGTTTTAACGTTTTTTCCGGTGAATCAGTGACCAGAGAAGAGGAAAAAGTTTATTTTGTGAAGAGGAAGAAAGTCTATTTTGTGAAGAGATTGATTTTGGTTTGGAAACTAATCAAAATCCCACTTTTCTCGTGAGTTTGTTGCAAGTTAGTTGGAAAAATCCTTTGGTTTTTGGCCACTGGTAGTTCTCGACAACCATCAGTTCTCGGCAACCATTAGTTTACGGCTCATAACAGTTCTCGGTCAAAGCTCAGTAACAACTTGAGATTTCGGTCAAGTTTTGGTCAACAACTGAGTTCTCTGTCAAAGCTCAATAACAACTTGAGTTTTCGGTCAAGCTCTAGTCAACACCAGCATTCTCAGTCAACACTCAGTTACAACTTGAGTTTTCGGTCAAGTTTTGGTAAACCTCAGTGTTCTCGGTCAAACTGTTTCAACGTGTTCTCAGCCCAGTTTGTTTTTTTGGGCCTGTTATTCTTGGACTTGGACCACTTTACTGGATTTAAATTTTAATTGGACTTAAATACAATATCCAATAAGTTTAAAATGACCCAGTTAACTAATGGTAGCAATTCCACCAACTCGTCACTTCATCAAGAACTTGATTCCATCATGGGCACTGCTACTCGTATACCCCGCCTATTGTTTCATGAGGGGTTCAGTGAATGGAAATTTCATTTTGAACACTATGCCAAAATGAAGGATGGTTCTGACGAGGTTCTTGTAAAACCGGTTGTTCAATATGATGATGATGACTTTGCTAAAGTTGAAGAAGATCAGAGAGTTCTTTCTACTCTAACCATGGCACTTTCACCTGAGATTGCCCTTCATTTTAGAGAACTTCAGTCTGCTAAAGAGTTGTGGGCTGCACTGATAGAGGTTTATGAGGGAAATGAAGATATGAAGAGAAGCCACCAAAATCTGCTGAGACAAAAGTTTAACATGTTTAATCATGTTTTGGGAGAGACATTGGAATCTCAACTTCAAAGATTCATATCTCTTGTGACTGAAATGAGAACTGCAGGAATTTATCTGCAAACCTCGGAAATAAACAATAAGTTGGTCAATTCTATGACGAAAATTTGGGACATGAACGTTGCGGTTATCAAAAAGACAAAGGATCTCAACAGAATGGGCATGACTGAAATGATAGCCACTATTAAAGCCTGTGATATGGATGATAAACAGCGGGCAATAAATCATGCTAGTTCTTACAGTGCTGCTGGATACAACATTGCTTCCAACAATGCTCTTATGTCTAAAGATAGCTTCTCATTATTCAAGCCTACTCAACAACCACCTCAGAGAAACTTTCAAATGTTCTCATCCACCTTAGGTAAATCATCATCATCAAATTTACCTAAACCAGCCCCAGCATTTTTTACCAAGTCTGTCCAGTCCTCAAATGACTCTGGTAAAACTATTCCCAGTCAAAACTTCGGCTAGATTCCCACCATACCTAAAGAAACTCAAGAGAATATTGCTTTAATGGCGGAATTTATGAATTGTTATCATGCTTTTCTGGCCGGAGACTTGGTTCAACCAGTGGTTACTGCTGAACTGGATCAAATTCATCCCGATGATGTTGAAGAAATGGACATCTCGTGGCAAATTGTCATGAAAGTTTTCTGTGCAAAGAAGTTTACTAAGAGAATGGGTAGAAATAACTGGAACATGCCAAATAATCAAAAGGTGGGATTTAACAAAGAGACTCTCAGGTGCTACAACTGTCACGAGCCGGGTCATTTTGCTCGTGAATGCACTAATCCAGCTACGGATGGGAATACGGAAAGGGCGTTGGTTCCAGTTGGGAATGCTCGGGGTAAAGCTGGAGGTAGTTCGGGTAACAGTGAAAGAGGTATGGTTTCTCAAACGTTCTCGTGGGAAGGTCAGATGGCCGCGCTTAACATTGGAAATTAAACTGCAAATTTCGCAACAGTTGAAGACTCTGAAGAGGAAAACACTACTAAGGAGAAGGTCAAGGAGCTTCAGTTTGCATACATGACATTCACTTCTCCGGATTCATCTGAGGTACGTTTTCAACCATGTTCTTTAAATTGTGATGAGAAAATAGAAATGTATAAGCTTCATAATGATAGCTTAAACAGAGATATGGAAAGAATAAAATCAGAAAATTTTATACTTAAAAAGAATGAAAACTTAATGATATCAAAAAATAGAAGCTCAGAACAAGGATATCAAAAAACTTAAGTCTGATCTTAGTATAAAAGGCTGTCACTATCTAGATGCCAAACAAGAAATTGCTGAGTTAACTGCTCAACTGGAAGCTTCCAAGTTAGAAATCTTAAATCTAACTAATAATTTTGAAAGGGCTGAACTTGATTTTAGAAAATTCGATGTTTCCAGTAATGTAGTTAACTCAATGATCGAGAATCAACTGTGGTGGAAAGAAAATAAAGGTGAGGGAATAGGATACAGTCAAGTTCCCCCACCTTTCAATAATAATTATGTCCCTACGCCTGTCACCAAGGAACAGGAGGAATAGATAAAGGATATGAAGTATGGTAAACAAGACAAAGGTAGTGAGACCAGCTCTGCGAGTGTTGAAATATGAACGATTCTAATGTATTTACTTCATGTGCAGAAAAAGTAATTGTGAATGAGTGGACTGATGAGGATGACGACCCTAGCTTTGATTTTGATAATAATTTTGTTTCTAATGTTTCTTTAGAACTTCCGGTTTTGAATTCTGTTATTCCGACTGTTTGTGTGGGCTCTGTTTTAAAGAGAAAGGATACTTGTGTTGTTAATTCGGTTGAAACTTTAAACTCTAAGAATGTGGTTTCTAATAAAATTAAAATTTCAAAATATTCAAAAACATTAGAAAAATATGTTGCACCTAAGTTTGTTAAGGAGGGATGTTCCAATGACAAACAAGGTGATAATTTCAAAAATGGGAACATTAATTCTCGCAAATCTAAGCAGACTGGTCCACACAACCAGCCCAGACAAGGAGTTACCCATAATGAATTTTTCATAAAATGTCAGACATGTTTTAACTATGGCACTCCTGATCATATTGCCAGAAATTGTCCACATCGTCCGTACATTCCTTAATACGGATTTTATCAAAGGAATATGCCATATGTGCCTTATAATGCGTACATGCAAGGGTTCAGGTAGTATCCAGCTAGTTCCTTTGACGATGATTGGAATCGAAACTAATCTGGCAGGTTTAGTCCTCATCAGACCAAACCTAACATGTCCAAAAGAATGGTCAGAAAAGATGTTTTAAATTCAAATTATAATATAAACACTAAGACTAAACCCAAACAGGAGAAAAGGGCGGATCCGTCTCCTCCCATGTCCAAATCACCGGAGGTTACGACAACCATTCTTACATATAACTCCAAGTCACACAGACATAGATAGTTGCCTAAATCTCTGGAGAAAGCTTTAACAAAATCTATTTTTTATGATCAAAAAGATATGTCATGGAAATCCGTGACAACTGTAGACGAATCAGGGTCACCCAGTGTAAGTATGGACTGGGTAACAAAAACTAACTAATCCCGCATTTGTGCAGGAACTATGGAGGAATATCATCAGACCTTGGTATGTTGATAGTGGCTGTTCCAGGCACATGACAGGGGACATTACCCAACTACACGACATTCAAACATTTAATGGTGGGTACGTGTCTTTTGCGGGAGGAGAGAAATGAAAGATCACTCAAAAGGGTACTGCAAGTAACGGTGTTTTAAAATTTGAGAATGTTAATTTTGTTCCAAAATTGAAGCATAGTCTTTTGAGCGTGTCACAAATTTGTGACAAAGATTTTTCAACTCATTTCACCAAAAAGGAGTGCTTAATTCTGAAGCCTGGTATAATCATACCAGAAGACTGGATTCTTGTTCGATCACAACGAAAAGATAATGCGTATGTGATTGACATGAATAAAAATATTCCTGACGAAATAACTTGTTTGTTTTCAAAAGTGTCAGAACATAATGCTATGCTTTGGCAGACTTGGTCATGCTAATACTAAAACCTTGAATCGTCTTGCTAAAAATAATCTTGTGCGTGGTTTACCAATCAAAGATTTTGTAACTGTTGAAAAGTGTGTGGCTTGTTCTTTGGGTAAACAACATCGAAAATCTCATAAGCCTAAGTTAATTAATACCATCTCGTCGGTTTCTCAGTTACTTCATATGGACCTCTTTGGGCTGGTTCATGTCTTAAGTTTGTCTCGTAGCTCTTATTGTCTCGTTATTACTGATGACTACTCACGTTTTACATGGGTATTTTTCTTGTAAAATAAGAGTGAAACTGCAGATCTGATCAAGAAGTTTGTGGTGTTAATGGAGAATCAACTGAACCTAAAGCTGAAAGGAATTGGTTGTGAAAATGTAACGGAATTCAAAAATGCAGTTTTGAATCATTTTTTCTCAGAAAAGGGGGTGCTTCGTCAGTACAGCGCTCCACGGACCTCTCAACAAAATGGTGTCACTAAAAGACGAAACAGAACTCTAATCGAGGCAGCAAAAACGATGTTGTGAGACTCTAAACTGCCACTGTTTTTCAGGACAGAAGCTATTAATACGACTTGTTATGTTCAGAATCGGGTGATAATCAACAAGTCCAAGATGAAGACTCCGTATGAGATTGTTTATGGTCAAAAACCCATTTTCGCACATTTCAGAGCCTTTGGGTGTCCGTGTACCTTACTAAATCAAGAAATCATTCCAAAGTTTGGGGCCGCGGAAGATGAGTGTTACTTCGTTGGATATGCAGGAAATACAGCCTATAGGGTCTACAACAAGTCAACCAAGCAGATTCTAGAGTCTTATGAAGTTCGTTGGTTAGAAGAAAATGAGACTGACGCCCGTGTTGGTCCCGATTGGTTATTCGATTACAATTAACTCTTCAAACCTTTCAATGTATTTCCAGTCATCAACACAGACTCTCAAGGTGGTCCCACAGTGGAAGTTGCAAAAGATAGTTCCCAGGCACTGTCCCATATCTCTCCGTTACTGGATGATGATGTTGCTGAGTGAAGTAGTGCTTCGACCACAACTGACAATCAGCCCAAACTATCTTCAGAGACTAATTGTTCACCAAACTCGTCTGAGGATACTGCCAATGTTGAGGGGGAGAGTTCCGTCCGTCAGATATTTGGGAGCACACTGTTTCCCGACGCCATTCTAGATGAATACGTTGCCGGCACTTCGTACTCTCACAGTACGGCGACATCTGGCTGGAAGAACCCTCTTACTGATTCCGGTGAGAACGTGACAAATCTTCAACCTAACAGTGATATTTCTGATCATTTAATTCCATCAAGAATCCAGAAGAATCATCCGATTGAAAACATCATAGGTCCCATTGAAGCAGGTGTGTCCACCAGAAGTCAGACCGGACACATAAACAGCTATATGTTTTCCTGTTTCATTTCTCAAATCGAGCCAAAGAATGTTGAGATGGCTCTTCAAGAACCTAGTTGGGTTGATGCTCTGCATGAAGAACTGAATCAGTTTGATAAGCTAAAGGTATGGAGATTGGTTAAACTGCCGGAAGGAAAGAAAGCTCTCGATACAAGATGGGTTTTTAGAAACAAGCCAGATGACACCGGGGTTATTGTTCGAAATAAGGCACGACTGGTAGTTCGCGGGTTTCGTCAGGTTGAGGGGTTAGATTACACAGAGGTCTATGCTCCTGTGGCCAGACTTGAGGCAATTAGAATTTTTCTGGCCTACGCATCATGTATCGGGTTCACAGTATATCATATGGATGTCAAGACCGCGTTTCTATATGGTGAGGTCAAGGAGGAGATTTATGGTGATCAGCCACCAGGTTTCGTTGATTCTAAGAAACCAAATCATGTCTACAAGCTAGACAAGGCCTTGTGCGGGCTACATCAGGCTCCTCGGGCGTGGTATGCTACACTGACCTCGCACCTTCTTGATCATGGCTACAAGCGTGGAACGATTGATCAAACATTGTTCCGGAAAACTGTCGGGAAAGATTTGATTCTGGTCCAGATCTATGTTGATGACATAATCTTTGGATCCACCAGTGCTGATTTGTGCAAAGAATTTGAGGGTGTAATGAAGAAAAGATTTGAAATGAGTTCGTTGGATGAAATGACAACATTTCTGGGTTTACAGGTTTGCCAAAGTCCGACAGGAATTTTAGTGCATCAAGGAATGTATGTTGAAGATATGCTGGCAAAGTTTGAACTTCAAGATTCCAAGAGTGCTAACACTCCAATGGCAGAGAGACCGCTACTGTCATCTGATCCTTAAGGGAGTCCTGTATATCAAACGTACTATCGATCGATGATCGGGTCTCTGATGTATCTCACAGCCAGCCGTCCTGACATCATGTTTGCAGTCTGTCAATGTGCTCGCTTCCAGGCTAACCCTAAACTCTCTCATTTAATTGTTGTTAAACATATTTTTAGATATCTGAAGGGACAACCAAAGTTAGGTCTTTGGTATCCCAAAACAATCAGAATTTGATCTTTATGCTTTTGCTGATAGCAATTATGGTGGAGATGACATCGACAGGAAATTCACGTCAGCCGGCTATCAGTTTCTTGTAGATCGCCTTATCTCATGGCAGTGTAAGAAACAACAAATAGTGTCCACCTCGACCTCTGAAGCAGAGTATGTTGCCGCATCCGCTTGCTGCTCTCAGGTTATCTAGATGCAAAACCAGTTGCTGGATTACGGTTTGGAATTTCTTGACACTCCTATTTTCTGTGATAATGATGCAGCCATTGCTATTGTGAAAAACCTTGTCTAACATTCTAAAACCAAGCACATCGATATTAAAATTCATTTTATTTGTGACTGTTTCGATCGGAAATTGATTCATCTTGAACAAGTCCACACCGACAACAACGTGGCGGATTTATTTACAAAACCAGTCGGAACAACAAAATTTAATGTGCTTGTGGGTTTTCTTAAAATGCTTCGTTTCGAGGATTGAGTCTTTTTGGGGATAAATTTGTACATATTTGTTTATTTTTGCACAAATTTAGGGGGAGAAAAATCAAAAAGACAAAAATAGTGTGTGTGCGTTGAAAAATCAAAATGTCAAAAATAGTGTGTGTGCGTTGTCTTTATTATTAAAAATTTTTAAAATTTTTTTTGAGCTTTCCAAGATTCATTCTCGCTTAAAATTATGTCGGTTTGCTCAAGTTTGAAGAACATATACATGTATATGGTTGGTCCTGTGTTCTACTTGTAGTTTCACTAGATAGCCATTTATCTAACGACAGAAAGCACTCGGGGCGATTATGATGTGTTTTGTGTTTCGTATTCTTTCACTTAAAATTATGTCGGTAATTCTGAGCTGGAAGGACATGTGTTTTCATGCATGTTTGGTTCGGTTAATCACTTGTGGTTATAATGGATAGCCATTTACCTGAAGGCTTAAAGTGACCGGGGTGACTGAATTCTTAACACGTGTGTTTTACTTAACTCCTAGGGAAGTGATATTACTATTCAGTTAACGGCTTTTTAGAAGCTTCAAAATTTTTAAAAAATGAGAATCGATACAACCTTTGGAAAATGATAGATAAATCGTTTCTATGTGCCTAACGGGTGAAGTTATTAAGCTTAAAGGGCTCTAGAACAGTCGTTGATGTGTATGGTAGCTTTCCATGATGCGTAAAAGTTAAACTGATATAAACTAAATTTGCTAAACTTAATGTGGAGAGTCATTTTGAAGACAAGTGCATGTCTCTAGATACATCTCTCCGAATGATAGGCAGAAAACAATTACCCAGTCATACACGAGCCCGTTAGTGTCTTGATCACCAAAGTATTGTACTGTCAAGCTATTATTTCTATTTCTATTAAATATATATATATATATATATATATATATATATATATATATATATATATATATATTAGTGATTGCGTTTACATCTTGCTATTAAAATTATCAAAGTTATCTCATTAACAAGGCTTAAAGGGTCAAACTAGAACTACAGAGATGGGGGCACACAAGTAAGTTCTGTCATGTCTCGAATGAAAGATTTATCAGTTTACTGGCACTAAGTCCAACGCTAAACCTTAAACTAAGCCTGATTTTATATAAAATCTTTTGATCAAGCACTAGGGGGTTGTAGTCAAATTGGGGTGATCTGGGGAAAGCCTAATACGCTTTGAGAAGAGATAGAAGGCATCACAGATCCATGAGTGATGTCCATCTAAGCTTTATGCCGAGCTGAACCCTAATCATATCACTGATGCAATGAAAATCATGCTAAGTTTGGTGTACCTGCTATCAACCTGTCTCTTTATGTCATAATAACGCTGAACATGAATCCTTGTGACAGCCTCTTAAACGATATGATTCCATGTTCGGATCTTTTCATAAAAGGGCGGCGTTTTTTTTGTACTAAAAACTGAAATTTGATCCCGATTTTAAAATTTCAAGGGAGTTATTATGTATATTAATGTGGCTTTATTTTTCTTATTCTTGGTTAAGTTTATTTTGTTTTGTATTGCCTGTTTTATTTATTTATTTTCTCGAAATTACTCTCCTCGAAACGTGTGAGGGGCTTTGAAGATTTTTTGGGTCACCTTATTGTTTAAATTTGCTTTTACTTGGGCTGCACACTATGTTGAGCCCATTAAGGGTTTTCGGCATGTCTCGGTAACAATATAAATACTCTCAAGTTTTCTTTTATCATATTTACTACCCTCATCAGATTAAAAGAAAAACCTTACCTCATTTTCTCTCAAGTGCCTTAGCCGAAAACTGAACCTTCTTCACTAACAAACTAT